>NW_016820251.1:972920-996043 GCF_001698545.2 Rhinopithecus bieti | reverse complement strand
GGCCGGGCGCGGTGGCTCAAGCCTGTAATCCCAGCACTTTGGGAGGCCGAGACGGGTGGATCACGAGGTCAGGAGATCGAGACCATCCTGGCTAACATGGTGAAACCCCGTCTCTACTAAAATACAAAAAACTAGCTGGGCGAGGTGATGGGCGCCTGTAGTCCCAGCTACTTCGGAGGCTGAGGCAGGAGAACGGCGTAAACCCAGGAGGCGGAGCTTGCAGTGAGCTGAGGTCCGGCCACTGCACTCCAGCCCGGGTGACAGAGCGAGACTCCGTCTCAAAAAAAAAAAAAAAAAAAAAGAAAGGAGGAAAAGTTCCCTTTGTTCTGGGTTGCCATGATGCCTGCCAAAACCTGGGTGAAGTAAGAATGGGGTAGGAATGGATTTGGGGAATCAACCCAGTCTTTGCCACAGGAGAGGAAAATGCATTCACGTTGGATGGACACAGGGTGAACTGGGGGTCATGGAATACTGGAGAGCATATGCTCACAGAGATATGGGTTACATGCAGCCAGATTTAAAGAGAAGCCAGAAATCTAAATTTTTATGTGAGATTTCTTGATTCTTAAATATTGCCAGTTGAATAAAATATATAAAAAAGTGCAGACCAAATAAAACCCATCTGTGTCAAGCCTACAGGCTAACAGTTTGCTTCCTTTGATCTAAAAGAATGGACTCTGTTTCTCTTTGCGATTTACTATTTTCAATCAAACAACAAATATTGATTGAGGACTACAGTGTATAAGGTACCATGTCAAGGGTGACGAAGGACAGAAAGATATAATCTTTCATTGGAACAAGAAACTCTCTGATGTCTCCTGTCTCCTACAGGGTTCATGACTAGAATTGAAAAAAAGAGGTTGCAGTAAACGACTTTTTAGTTTTGCTTCATTTTGTTTTGGTTTGGGTCCAGTTTCTTTACCTAGCCCCTAACACTGTGTCTTATTTCCTTAGGTCTTTTCTCAATGTTTAATAGTTTCCATTCTCATTTTAACTCACTCAAGTAAATGAATCTGTTCCTGGAATTCCGTACTTCTAAAATATATCTCTTGGAAATATTGAGTCTTCTCTTCCTTATTTTGTTGCTAATGTTTTGGTTGACAGAAAAATTGTTTTAAGCCTTTCTTTACATGTGCTAGTCCTTGTAAAGTTAACCATATATACACACATATCATAATTTATGTCAGAACTTGACTTATTGTCCCCAAAAGGATGTGTGATGGGACAAAAATTATTAATATGTAAATGTCTGTAACATTCATTCCTGCTCCTCCCAGAAGTAGAGAGTGAGAGGTATTGGTGGCAAAGATCAAAGTCACCCCATCAATTCTCTTGGGAAAAGCAGTGAGTGGAACACCAGCTAGTCTTCCCCTGCCCTAAGGTGATGAGTCACTCGACATTCCTGGTGTCCTCTGGTGCTGTCATGACTGGGAGATGGGAGTCAGGACCAGCTCCATAATTTGCAACGCCCAGTGCAAAATGAAAATGTGGGTCCCCTTGTTCATAATTATTAAGAATTTCAAGTCGGTTACAGCAGAGCGTTAAGCTAAGCATGAAGCGCTTCTAAGTGTGGGTCCTGTGTAGCTGCACAGTTGGCGGTGACTGTAGTGGTGCACCACTGGACACTTCTGGCCAGGGGAGTGGGGAGCAGGTGGGCAGCAGGAAAACATAGGCTCAGAGATGTAGGGTGAAGTTTTTGTTTCCAGGGAATTTTGGGGTGACAGAAACACAGCGGCAGTTTACAGTATGTTTTTTGTTTTGGTTTTTTTTTTTAACAGAGGGCGAATCAGGGTTTTCTTGTTTCCTTGTTTGTTGAAGTGTTCCTATGATGTGCATGTCCCCCTTTATGGTGTTCAAGAAATGCAGCAGGGCGCGGTGGCTCACGCCTGTAATCCCAACACTTTGGGAGGCTGAGGTGGGTGGATCACCTGAGGTCAGGAGTTCGAGGCCAGCCTGGCCAACATGGGGAAACCCTGTCTCTATTAAAAATACAAAAATCAGCTGGGTGTGGTGGGCGCCTGTAATCGCAGCTACTCAGGAGGCTGAAACAGGAGAATCAGCTTGAACCCAGGAAGCGGAGGTTGTAGTGAGCTGAGATCCCACCACCACTGCACTCCAGCCCCCAGCCTGGGCGACAGAGCAAGACTCCCTCTCAAAGAAAAAAAAAAAAGGAAATGCAAAAGAAGAAACAATTATTATATTATTATAGCAGGGCACAGTGGCTCACGCCTGTAATCCCAGCACTTTGGGAGGCCGAGGCAGGTGGATCACGAGGTCAGGAGTCTGAGACTGGCCTAGCCAACATGGTGAAATCCCGTCTCTACTAAAAATACAAAAATTAGCAGAGCGTGGTGGCGGGCACCTGTAACCCCAGCTACTCGGGAGACTGAGGCAGGAGAATCAATTGAACCCGGGAGGCGGAGGTTGCAGTGAGCCAAGATTGTGCCATTGCACTAAAAAGAAAAAGAAGAAGAAACAGTCATTATGAAAAGATGCTTTAGTCTGCAGCACTCCGCTGCCATTCAGGCACTGAGACATAGGAGTCGCACTATACAATGGACCCTTGGACAGTGCAGGGATTAGAAGCCCTGACCTTCCTCCCCCACAATACAAAATTGGCATATAAGTTGTGACTCCCAAAAACTTAACTAATTGCCTCCTGCTGACCAGAAACCTTATCAATAACATAACAGGTGATTAACACAAATTTTGTATGTTATATGTATTATATGCTGTATTCTTACAATCAAGTAAGCTAGAGAAAAGGAAATGTTATTAAGAAAATTGTAAATAAAAGAAAATATATTTACTGTTCATTAAGTGCAAGTAGACTGTCACAAAGTTCTTCATCCTCATCATCTTCTTGTTGGATAGGTAGAGGAGGAGGAGGAAGAAGAGGAGTTGATCTTGCTGTCTCGGGGTAGCAGAGGCAGAAGAAAATCCAAGATTAAGTGGATCCACAAAGTTCAAACCCATGCTGTTGAAGGGTCAAATGTATAACCATTTCACAGTTCTTAGTAATGTCACTGATTAAGGGCTGGCCCACACTTTTATAGTAATAGGAATTTATTTGTTTGCATTTATGGCCTGTGAGGAAAACAACAACAACATTATACTTGGCCATCTATCTCCCTTCTTCCCTCTCTGCATCGTTTCCTCCCTTCATCCAGCCCTCTTTTCTTCCTGCCCTCTCTTCCTCCCTTCCTTTCACCTTTCCTTCCTTCCTTTGCTTTCTTTCAAACAATTGTGAAGCCTTTCATTATGTTCCAGTAAGAATCTTAAAATATATTCACTTAATGATAACCAATCATACTTATTTAAGCAATCACATGATTATTTTTCCCAATACCATTGCAAAGAAGATCATAATAAATTCTAATTTGTTCAAGGCTGCCGTCCTATATGTAACCTCACTCACCAGGAGCTATGTTCAAAGATAAGGGCCCTCCCTTCACTTTCTATATATTCTCTAATTTTTCACAGAAAGTTCCCTCAACCCTCCTGCCTTGAATAATAGGTCACTCTACCCCCTAAATACAGCTTGTGATGGGTTCCAAATACCACTTTTATACTGTCACTTTTTTTTCTTAAGAGATGGAGTCTTGCTCTTTTGCCTAGACTGAAGTGCAGTGGCACAATCATAGCTCATTGCAGACTCAATCTCCTGGGCTCAAGGGATCCTCCTGCCTTAGCCTCCCAAGTAGCTGGAATTAGAGGTGCGTGCTACCACACCTGGCTAATCCATCAAGAGTCTTGGGAAAAAAATCCTCCTTCTTTGAAATATATGACACCTGCTATCTCTCTTTGTCATTGGAAACCACACATTTCTGCTCACTCCTACTGAGAGGCTTTAAAATCCTTAGTTCCCTTGTTCTCCACCAAGATCATACTTAAAAAGCCTAACATTGAATCAATCCAACTATCCACCTCCACTCCTACACCAACACTGCTAGGCTACTGGAGAAAATCTCATAAATGTAGAGATTATTTCTATCATATTGTCTCCACCTCATGCAGGCTTTCAATACTACTTGTCAATCCTTTATATGTTGCTAGTGAATGTTCTCTCCAATTCTACGCACAATCTACTGAAAATGCTCTTCCTTATACCACCTATACTGACACTAATTTCTTTTCTCTTAGTAACTAACTTTCCCCTACCCCGAAAATATTGCTTTTGGGTATTGACTTTTTCCATTTCTTGCCCCTATTTTTACAAACAATTCTATAAATACATCCACTGAGTTACACTGATTGCATTCATCGCCCCAGTTAATGACCTCCCTTTTCCACACCCTTTGCCCTACAATATTGTAGTCCCTTCTCATTCTGATCCTGTGCTTGCCCATGTAACTTCCTTTTGTGGAGGCTTGAAGAAGTGCTTGCATATTTCTGCCTTCTGTTTGGAGCTCAGTTAGGACCTTGAACAGAAGCCCAAGCTAACCTGCTGGAGGATGAGAGCACATGGAGCACAGCTGAATTGTCCTAGCCAAGACCTTCCTAGTCTAGCCAGTCTCAGCCAAGCTATCAGCTGACACAGAGCATGAACAAGCCTGGAGACAAGATCTGCCAAATCCGGTCCAGTAGAACCGCCTACTTAATCTGCAGACTCATGAGAAATAATAAGCAGTGGTTGTTTTCAACCACTACATTTTGGGATGGATAGTTATGTAACAATGGCTGACTAATACAAACTCTCACCTTCAACTCTCCACTCTCAGAGGAAGAATCCTTTCTCCTTTTTAAGACAAATTTATTTATCTACTTGCCCTTTATCCCATTCCTGCGTTTCAGATCTCATCCTTTTGATTATCTCTCTACATATTACATTTTCATCCTCTTTCTCCCTTTTGACCTCTTTCCCTTATATATTAATATAAGCATGTTCAAATCTTTCCCATTAAAATAAAACAAACACACAAAAATAAATCTGTGTCTTCCACAAGTTATTGACCTATTCTGTCATTCTTTTCATTTATATTCCTTGAAAGGATAATAATTTATACTAGTGCATTAGTTAGGGTCCTCCAGAGAAACAGCACCAACAGGATGTATATATTTATAGAAAGAGATTTATTTTAAGCAATCAGTTTACGCAATTGTGGAGGCTCAGTGAATTTAAAATCTGATGATGAAGGCTAGCAGGCTAGAGACTTAGGGTTGTCCTTCCCAGACTATCTGGGCCTTCTCATGTAACAGTAGCTCCAGCTACCAAATTTTTATCTTCCACTTAGCTCGCTCTTCTGAGCTTCATTTCATTCATTCTTTCACTGAGGGTGTTAATAGGGTATCTATCTTAATGAATGCAAAGCACTATGGGACCTTGTGGCAACTTTTAAAATGTCCCCCCAAAACCCTGCCTCCTGTTATTCACACCCTTGTTTTACTCTTCCCTTTGAGTGTGGGCTTCCAATGAATAGAATACAGCAAAAGTGATGAGGTGTTACAAAAACACTCTGGCTTCTTTTCTTATTAATTCCATCTTACACTGTCTTAGAACTGTCTCCTTGTGTCTTTCTCAAAAGTCTTTGCTCTGGGAGCAGCAAGCAGACATGTCGTGTGGGAAGCCTTATGAAGAGGCTTATATGGCAAGGAACTCAAGTTTCAGGCCAATAGTCAGAAATAACGTGAGGCCTGCCACCAGCTATGCTAGTGAGTTTGGAAGCATGTCCTCTCCAGTTGAGTCTTGAGGTGACTGCTTACCTGGTCAACACCTTGATTGCAGCCTTCTGAGAGACTCTGAGTCAGGGGCACCCAGTTAAGTTGTGTAACTAATGAGCTGGTCAAAGGGATGTGGACAAAAGTGGTGTGTGCAACATCTGGAACGTGCCCTTAAAAGGAAGGTAACATCATTGTTTCCCTTTGACTCCTTTTCTGCTGGCTGGAATACAGTGTAATTGTTGTGGTGAGTTAACTTGAACCGTGAGGATTCCTGATCCACAAAAACCATGAGAAAATAAATATTTATGGTTACAAGCTGCTATGTGTTTATGTAGTTTGTTTTATAGCAATAAATAACTTATACAGGGCTGGCTACTCATCCTCAAATAATGAACGCTCCCTGACGTCAATGATCCCTCATCCATTAGGGGTGATAGAACAGTGTCTGTGACCACAGCACAACATGGTAGGTGTTACAATATACACAACAACTGGTGGGAGCATAAAGAGAAGAGAATTTCAATTGTACTTGAAGGTGAAGTGATTCACGCAGTGGATTTTATTTTTTCATTGAATGAGGAGGCTAAATCATTTGATGAATATGAAGAGAAAAAGATGGTGGGATACATGAGGAGAAAATGACTTTTTAGCACCTATGCTGGGAAGAATAGTTGAAGGAATTGGAAATGAAACAACTAACGGTATTTAGGCAGTGTAGAAGTAGGGACTGGAAATAATGGACTTATATGATCTTCAATCGGAGGTTGGGATTTATTATGCTAAACACTTTAGCAATCTGGATATAAGATTAGAGAAATTGATGGCTGAATTTGGGATTTCAGAGAAGGAGAAACAGAAAAGCAAGGAACCAAGGAAGATGAGCTGAGAAAAACAGCAAGACAATTATTGCAGTTCTGGCTCATAGAGTTTAGACTGACCAGGGAAAGAAAGATAATCAAAGCTTCTGAGAGTTTAGGGAAAAGGCACCTGATTCTGATCCCCCACAAATAACTGAGACTAAAGAGCCAGTGCTGTGTTTGGTTTAAGCCTAGGTGATGTATTCCCTCCCTGAGGTGGAGAAAACTCACAGCTGAGAATAAAGTTCAGGTATGCTACCATGAAAACCATGAATGCACTAGCAGAGACCACTAGTTCTCTACTTTCTTCTAGGGTAAGTGAACCCCTAATTTTTGGGGGGAGAAATAACAACTGCACTTCCTAATGTTTCCTGTAACTAGAGACGGCCATGTAGCTAATGAGCTGGTCAAAGGAATGTGGACAAAAGTAGTGTGTGCAACTTCTGTACTGTGCCCTTAAAAGGAAGGTGACATTATTGTTTTCCTTTCACTCTTTTTCTGCTGGCTGGAACGTGGTGTAACTGTGGTGGTGAGTTGACTTGAACCATGAGGAAGAGACTACATCCCAGGGAGAGCAGAACAACGGAAGGGGCCCATATCCCTGAATGATCTCATAGAACCTTCACACCAGCCCTAGTCCTACATGAGGGACAATTAAACTTGTTCATTTTTCAAACCACTTTTAATGTGGGTCTCTGTAACAAGCATCAGGACCTATATTCACCTATTTCAGATGTCCACTAAAAAAGATAAGCTGGGAATATATATGACCACAGCATAAGACAGAAAGCAGTAAGCAATAAATAGAGGCACACGTAAAACTTAAGGATGTGTATACTAATCACCTCAAGTCAGGCTGGGAGCTTTCATAAGAGGTTGACGTTTCTGACCCATGACAGACTCCAGACTTTCCATAAGGTGGTGGAGTGCAGGACAGGGAATGTGACTATGTGCTCTTAAGAATCATCCATTGATTTTCCTATCATTTTTCTAGACCTTTTGACTTATTGTGAAAAAAATTAAGTGGCTCATGATAAAATTGGAGTGAATAGCAGACGATAAATTATTCAGGGCCCTTTCGTTATCTAGAGCTGCAGTCACTAAATAGGTAACCACTGGCCACATGTGGCTAATTATATTTAAATTAATTAAAATTAAATAAAATTTTAAAACTCAGTTCCACACACTGGCCACATTTCAAGTGTTCAGGGGTCACAGGTGGCCAGTAGCTACTGTATTGGACAGCACAGATAGGGAACATTTCCAGCATGTCACAAAGTTCTATTGGACAGTTCTAGAGAGCTCAAGAGACAGTATGTGTCTCTCGCCCACCAATACTCCATCTCGCCCTCAGCCTGTGTGCAATCCAAGCCTAGAGACTGGTCGCCAGGCTCTACCACTTGCTACAGAAGATTTAAAAACTGGTAGTGCCAACAGAAATCATTTAGCCTAGTCCCGCCAAGAAGGTGTTGTGGTAACAAAGTCCAAGCTTCTGTCACATAAGTCGGGTCAGCAAGTCGGCGGCGAAAAGAGGGCTACGTCCGGGACTTGCTGAGAGGAGGCGGGGCAAAAAGGCGGGGCGAGAGCCTCGCGCTCCGGGTGGGCGCTGTCAAGAGGCCGGGGGCGGGGCCGAGCGCGGCTGGGCGGGGCGTTGAGGGGCCGGCCGGGGGCGGGGCAGCTGGCGGGTCGGCGCGGGCCCAGCCGTGCGTGCTCACGTGACGGGTCCGCGAGGCCCAGCTCGCGCAGTAGTCCGGGCGAGCGAAAATGGCGGCCGAAAGGGAGCCTCCTCCGCTGGGGGACGGGAAGCCCACCGACTTTGAGGATCTAGAGGACGGAGAGGACCTGTTCACCAGCACTGTCTCCACCCTAGAGGTGAGACCGCGTCGCTGTGGGTGCTGCGCTGCGTCGCTGTCGCTTGTCTCACCTTTCCCCTGCCCCGACTTTTCCCTCCCCACCCCCCGGGTTTGCAATGACCGTCTAGGGGTGACACCTGTGACGCGAGCCCCACCTCCAGTGCCTGTCAGAGGTCTGTGTCTTGGGCTAAGCGCAAGGCCTTCTCAGGAGAGCAGCCTGCGACCCGAGGGTGCCGACCTAATCCTCTGAGGGGCCGGGACCGAACCGAGAATGGCAGCGGCCCTTTCCCAGCTCAGCTGGCCTTCCTCGGTGTCACTTGCACCTCCTCCTCTTCAAGCCAGGGAAGGGCTTGCTCTGCATCCCAGTAAACCTCCACCGAGCTCTCCGGGGGCTTCAGTAGCCGTTGTGGAGAGGTGCTCGCTTTTCCTTTCCCGAGGAAGGGTGTGCCGCTGCCAGGGGAGTGCAATGAAGTGAGCGCTGAGGGGCTGAGGGGCTGTGGGAAACGAATGGGTGCCCTTTCCCGGGAATGGCTCTTCACGAACTGAGGGTTCCTCTTGAGGGAGCTGTTTTCGATTTGGACTGTTAATTAGGTAAATACGTTTGCCTGTTTTTGTTTGTCTTTAGTTCCTAGACTTTTAAAAGGTCATAGTGTTTATAAAATGTAAAAGTGAAGGCAGGATTAGTCCAGGAAACTGCTGTTGTATATGTGTGTGTGTGATTTTTTTTTTCTAAGTTACCTAGGGAGAAATAGAAACAGATGTCCACTCCTTTTTCCTCTTTTCTCGCTTGATCAGCGATCTCTGAAGCTGTGTGTTCCTGTTTTTGTCAAAGGAAACACCCTCTGTAAACTTAACTGTATTGGGCCCTCCTGTATCCAGTTCACATTTGAATTGCTTTGCGTTTGATGAGAGCACCCACACTTCACAGCCTAATTTTAAGTGTGTGTATGTGAATTAAAATGTACGAAATTTCCCAGAGGATTGTTTACCGTGGGCTGTACTTGCTTGTTCAACTCTGCACCCAATCAATTGGAAATTACTGTAAAAATTCCATTATCTGAAATTCAGTTACCTGAAACTGGAAACCCGGAAACCGTTTTCAGCACTGATCACATTCTGCTAATTGCATGTGCAATGTCCCAGCCAAACCCCACGTCCCCTCAGGTTATAGGCTTCCTGCAGCTAGTGTTAGTTTCCTGATCATCTTTGTGTCTCTCACAAAATCTTGAACATGTGTATTTATTAGGTTGGGACAAAGTAATTGCGTTTTTTGCCATCCCTTTTAATAGCCAAAAGCCGCAATTACTTTTGCACAAGCCAAATAGTAAATGTTTGCCTGAGTTAAAACCAGCACCTCCTAAATTAATAAAAATTACTTTGCAAAATATATTTTTGGGGATTAGTATCCTTTTAGCCCTTTATACTTGCTATACAGCTACTTTAACATGTACGTGTGTTGAAAGTGTCTGCAGGATCCTAAGACCTGTATTCCTTTTGGAGGATACAGTTTTTCTACCAGCGAGAATCAGAACAAACTTGATTGACCCTAGTGTGAACTAGAATACTGGGAAGGCTAAGCATTCTGTTGGAGGTCTTTTAGAGTTGAGTAAAAAGAACTATAATCTGTATTTCCCATGTGAATGGAACTTTTTAAAAACCAGAGCGTTATAACCTTTCTTCCGTAAGTCTGCAAAGTTTGTTTATGAATAATTTATCTTGGTTAACGCACGTGAAAGTTGTAAACACATCTGTTTTTGATTGTTCATCTCAGCCCCTTATTTAATATACTCATTTAGGTTACTAATTTTCAGAAGGTGGTGTGGCTATGAGATTTGTAAAGTCAGATTTTTTTTTTCTTTTCAAATTTGGGAAGAATATATAGCAGTATTTCCTAGTATACCAAAACTGCTTTAAAGGAACGTTCTTTCAGTACTTCACTTTTCTTTTAAACAGTGCTTCTCAAACTGTGGTGTGCCAGAGTATCCACAATATTCATCTTTAAAATGCAGATGGCTGTGCCTCACTGGAAACAGCATGTTTAATAAAGTGTTCCAGATCCGTGTTTTGCAATCTTTATAAATAGGGATCTTGTTGAAGTGCAGATTCTGATTCTGTAGGACTGAGTAGAGCCCGATATTCGGCATTTTTAACAAGCTTTCCTGATATCAGTGCCTCTGGTCCATAGGCAACATTAAGTTGCAAGGCCCTAGGTAATTCTGATATAGATCATCAGTTCTAGAACACTAGAATTTATTCCTCCTATTTGGCTGTAATTTTGTATGTTAACCCATTTTTGACTATTGGCCCCTTCCCAGACTCTACTAATCACTTACTTTCTACTTCTATAAGATCGACTTTTTAAACTTTTACATAAGTTTAATCATTTGAAGAGTTGCCAGACTGGTTTCCCAAAATGGGATGAGTTGGAGGCACTTTTTAAAAAAATTATTTTATTTTTTCAAGTTCTGGGGTACTTGTGTAGGATTTGCAGGTTTCTTAATAGGTACATGTGTGCCATGGTGATTTGCTGCTCCTATCAACCCATCACCTAGGTATTAAGCCCAGCATTCATTAGGTCTTTTCCCTAATGCTCTCCCACCCTCCTCTGACAGGCCCCAGTTTGTGTTGTTCCGAGTTGGAGGCACTTTAAACAGTCTGAGGTTAAAGGCCTGAAGAATGAAAGTGCAAATAATAAAGGAGAAAAGAGAACTGATGTAATAACAGATTAAAAGATAATATTCAGAAGACTTATAATGCCTCCCTTCAGATGATTCTTAGAGGAGGGAATAATAAGTTTATTTCACTTGAGGGTATGTTATATCAGTGAAGATAGCATTAGGCAGCTAGGGATGCTGGATGGGCTAGAGATGTAGCTTTGGGAGTCTATCTTAAATTTATTGAAAACACTAAACCGGGATCTTTGTGGAAATCTAGTCCTCTTCTAGTGGAGTGTATGAACCAACAGAAGTCAATATAATAAATACAACCATGTGAATAAATACCTGCTATACCAGGTGATATATGTGTAATTAAATATCTGCACAAGGTACAGAAACAGGTGATATATGTGTAATTAAAATATGCACAAGGTACAGAAACAGTATAGAAGACTGGAGTGACTTGATTGCGTGGAGATGATCTTTGAGGCCCTAAAAGTGGTTGAGAATTATCAAGAGAAAGTAGAATAAGACAAGAGACACTTTTGATAAAGAGGAACTGAAAACAAGTTTAATATCTGCTGTTCTAACACAACAGGTAGTAAAAGTGTATGTAATTTGTTTTCTTTTCTTTTCTTTTTTTTTTTTTTTTTTGAGATGGAGTGTTGCCGTGTCCCAGGCTGGAGTGCAGTGGCGCAATCTGGGCTCGCTGCATCCTCTGCTTCAGGCTTCCAAGTAGCTGGGATTACAGGTGCACACCACCACACTGGCTAAATTTTGTATTTTTAGTAGAGACGAGGTTTCACCATGTTGACCAAGCACGTCTTGAACTCCTGACCTTGTGATGTGTCCACCTCGGCCTCCCAAAGTGCTGGGATTACAGGCCTGAGCCACCGTGCCCGGCCTTGTTTTCTTAATTCTGTTTTCTAATCCTTGGGCCTCCAACTTTAAATGTATGAATTTTTTGAAAATTTCATTATGAATTATCTATGTTTCAGAGGGAAAAATTTGTGAACAGGTATTTAAATGCATTAAGCATGGAAAATTACTAGAAAGAGATTTGTGAAGAAGCATGATTCTAGTTGACCACTTTCTCTTGAAACCATTAAATTTAAGAAGTTTTGAATGAATTATTTTAGATCCTATAAAATATGTTATTCTATGAAGTTGCTTGAGAGAGGGATGCTCAACTTTTCTTGAAGAGATTTTCTTAGCCTCTTTCCAGCCTCTGGCAACCACTGATCTGTTTTCTGCCTAAAGTTTTGTCTTTTCTAGAATGTCATATAGATGGAATCATACATTATGAAACTTTTAGAGTTTGACTTTAACTTAACATAAAGCATTTGAGAGTCATTAAGTTTGTTCTGTGTATCAGTTGTTAATGACAGTTTGTCTGTTGATCAGCCGAAGGACATTTCAGTTGTTTCCAGTTTGGGGTATTTATGAATAAAGCAATATAAACGTGTACTTACAGGCTTTTGTGTGAGCATGAGTTTTCAGTTTTGCAGCGTACATACAAAGTAAGGTGGCTGGGTTGTGTGGTAAATATAAGCTTAACTTTAAATAAACTGCCAAACTATTTTCCAAAGTGGCTGTACCATTTTTCATTGCATCAATGACTAAGAATGACAGCTTTTCCATATCCTTGTCAGCACATGTTATTATCAGTTTTAATTTTAGGCAATGGTGAGCTTAAGGCTGGTCTTGCTAACAAGAACTGCATGTCACATTTTTAGGAATTTTATGAACTAGTTAATAAACCGCCATTATTACAAGTTAAATACAATGAATTTAAAATTAAATATATACATATGTAAAGTTTATAAATGTATAAAATTTTATTAATGTTATAAATATGTAAAAATAATAAATATACAAAACTCCTCACTAATTCCTTTACTACATTTCCCTGTTACCTATGCTCTTGAGATTAATTATGTCTGTATGGTGGAAAGTATGTGTCTTCCCAACTCTACCACAGAAATCAGCAAAAGCTAAAAATCTGGATCTTCTCCTCTGCAGATCTGATTGCTAAACATTTGCCAACACACCACTGACTTTCAGCCATTCTAAGAGGTGTTTAGTGTTACCTCGTGCCTTTAATATATATTCCCCAATGACTAATGTTGCTGAGTATCTTTTTATGTACATAACATCTGAATATTATCTTTTTTGGTTATATGTTCTTTTACATATTTTGCTTATTATTTTATTTTAATTTTATTTGAGACAGAGTCTTGCTCTGTTGCCCAGGCTTGGAGTGCCGTGGTGTGATCTTGGTTCACTGCAACCTCTACCTCCTGGGTTCAAGAGTTTCTACTGCCTCAGCATCCTGAATAGCTGGGATTACAGGCCCCACGCCCAGCTAATTTTTGTGTTTTTAGTAGAAACAGGGTTACACCATGTTATCCAGGTGGGTCTTGAACTCCTAACCTCAGGCAGTCCACCCGCCTTAGCCTCCCAAAGTGCTGGGATTACAGGTGTGAGCCACCACGCCTGGCCTATTCCATACCCGGCTTATTTTATTTTATTTTATTTTATTTTATTTGAGATGGAGTCTCACTCTGTTGCCCAGGCTAGAGTGCAGTTGGTACAATCTCTGCTCACTGCAACCTCTCCCGGGTTCAAGAGATTTGCCTTCCTCAGCCTCGCTAGTAGCTGGGATTACAGGCGCCCACCACCACGCCCAGCTAATTTTTGTATTTTTAGTAGAGACGGGATTTTGCCATGTTGGCCAGGCTGGTCTTGAACTCCTGACCTCAAGTGATCTACCTGCCTCAGCCTCCCAAAGTGTTGGGATTACAGGCATGAGCCACTGCACCTGACCGGTTTTGCTCGTTTAAAATACTGAATTTTGAGAATTATTTATTCTGAAGTTCTGAATTTTTTTTTTTCCCAGTCGGTGACTTGTGTTTTTTGTTTTTTTGTTTTTGTTGAGATGGAGTCTCGCTCTGTCGCTAGGTTGGAGTGCAGTGGTGTGATCTCAGCTCACTGCAACCTCCGCCTCCCCAGTTCAAGCGATTCTCCTGCCTCAACCTCCTGAGTAGCTGGGACTACAAGCACGCGCTAGCATGTCCAGCTATTTTTTTGTTGTTGTTTTTAGGAGAGACAAGGTTTCACCATGTTAGCCAGGATTGTCTCGATCTCTTGACCTCGTGATCCACCCATCTTGGCCTCCCAAACTGCTGGGATTACAGGTGTGAGCCACCGCGCCTGCCTAGTGACGTGTGTTTTTGTTCGATTAACAGTATCTTTGTCAGAGCGGATGTTTAACATTTTGGTAAAGGAAAGCTGTCTTTTCTTTTTTTATTGATAGTATTTTAGATGTCACATATATGAAATCCTTTGCTAACTTTAACCCACAGTCACAAAGGTTTTGCTTTTAGTTTCTTCCAAACGTTTTATAATTTTACATTGTACATTTAGGATTCATGTTGAGTTAATTTTTGTATAAGATATGGGTTGACATTCTTTTTTTAAAATACAGATATTTAATTATTCCAGCACCATTTGTTGAAAGTCTAGCCTTTCTTTATTGGGCTGTCTTTTTCAGAAATGAACAGACCATGTATGTGTTGTGGGTTGACCTATTTCTGTATTGTTCCATTGATCTATCGAGAATCCTTTCCCAGTCTACACTGTCTTGATTACTTAATCTGAATCTTGAAATCAAGTCGAATGACTCCTCTGACTTTGTTATTTTAAAACTTGCCTTGGCTATTCTAGTTCTTTTGCTTTTTCTTACAATTTTAGAATCAACTTGTCGATTTCTACTGAAAAATCCTGCTGAGATTTTAATTGGGATTGTGTTGAATTAATAAATCAGTTTCAGGAGAATTAACCCATTAACAGTATTGAGCCTTCAAGCTAAAAGCATAATCTCTCTGTTTATTTAGTTAGATCTTACTTGATTTTATTTCACTAATGTTTGTAGCTTTTAGCACACAGATCTAGCACATATTTTGTTATGTGCTAGATCTGTACGCTGAGTATTTCATAGTTTTTAGTGCTTTTGTTTCTTTACTTTCTGTATTTCCCCTTTGGTTGCATATTGACCCTGTATGATAGCAACTGTTCTAAACACTTACTAGGTTTAGTATGTTTTTGTAGAGTCCGATGATTTTCTATGTAGATAATCATATTGTTTGTGATTGGAGTTTTATTTCCTTCTCTCAGTCTTTATACCATTTTTTTTTTCTCTTGTCCTAATGGCTGGGTAGGACCACCAGTGTAATATTGAATAAAAGTGGTGATAGTGAATATTCTTTCCTTTTCTGAGAGTTTTATCCATGAATGGATGTTAATTTTGACAAATGCGCTTTCTGCATTCATTATGATAATCATATAGCTTTCTTCTTTAGTTTTAGTTTATTCATAAAGGTAGATTATATTGATTTTTTTCTTTTTTTTTTAAGCCCCACCCTCAGAATGATTTTCAAACTGATTCAAAAAGGTTGAATCAGCCTTGCATTCCTGGGATAAACCCCACACAGTCATAATGTATTTATCCTTTTTGTATATTGCTGGATGCAATTTGCTAGATTTTGTTTAGGCTTTTATGTCTATGTTCATGACAGATATTTGTGCTTTCTTTTTCATATGTCTTTGGTTTTCATATCGGAAATGCTATCTTCATTAAGTGATTGGGCAAGTGTTTCTTCTTATTCCATATTCTTGAAGAGGTTGTATGGAATTAGTCTTACATCTTCCCTACATGTTGATAGAATTTACTAATGAAGTCATCTGAATTGTAGTTTTGTGTGTTGGAAGGCTTTTTTTTTTCTTTTTTGAGATGGAGTCTTGCTTTGTCGCCCAGGCTGGAGTGCAGTGGCGCCATCTCGGCTCACTGCAAGCTCCGCCTCCTGGGTTCACGCCATTCTCCTGCCTCAGCCTCCTGAGTAGCTGGGACCCACCACCACGCCCGGCTAATTTTTTGTATTTTTAGTAGAGACGGGGGTATCATCATGTTAGCCAGGATGGTCTCGATCTCCTGACCTCGTGATCCACCTGCCTCGGCCTCCCAAAGTGCTGGGATTACAGGTGTGAGCCACCGTGCCTGTGGGAAGGGATTACAGGCGTGAGCCACCACGACTGGCCTGTGAGAAGGCTTTTAATGACAAATTCAATTTTTAAAATACAGGACTACTTCATGGTGAACTTTGGAAGTATGTATCTTTTAGGGAATTTATCCATTCAGTCTCAGTTGTGAAATTTATGGGCATACTGTTTTTCATAGTACTTATCCTATTATCATGTTTGTGGAGTTTGTGGAGGGTAAACTTTTCTTTTTATTGATGATACTGGTAATTTACATCTTCTGTTTATGTATTTTGATTTGGTAGAGGTTTGATATCCTCTTAGGATCTTTTCAAACAATTAACTGTTGCTTTCATTGATTTTTCCCCCTGTTGTTTCTGTCGTGAATTTCATTGATTTCTACTCTTTGTTTTCTTTCTTCTGCTTGCTTTGTGTTTAATTTGCTCTTCTAATTTTTTTTATTAATTTTTTTTTTTTGTAGAGATGGAGCGTCACGCTATGTTGCCCAGGCTGCTCTTGAACTTCTGGCCCCAAGTGAGCCACTTATCTTGGCCTCCTAAAATGCTGGAATTATAAGTGTGAGCCACTGCACCGAGCCTGGTTTTTTAGTTTCTTATTAAAGTAGAAGTTTAGATCATTGTTTTGAGACTTTTTTCTCTACTCTTGCTGTTTAGCTATGTATTTCCCTCTAAGCACAACTTTGGCTACATTCCACAAATTTTGATACTGTGTTTTTGCTTTCATTCAGTTTAAAATAATTTCTAGTTTCCCTTGTGACCTCTTATTTGACCTGTGAGTTATTTAGAAGTATATTATTTAATTTCCAAAATTTGAGGATTTTCCAGATAGCTATTACTGATTTCTGGTTTCATTTGGTGCTGGTAAGAGAATGTTTTATGCCTTTCATTTTTTTAACTTGTTAAAGTTTGCTTTATGGCCCCAGAACATGTTCTATTATGATAAATGTTCTGTCTGCACTTTTGAAAAGAATATGTAGTCTGTTTTGTTGGGTGGAGTGTCCTATAAATGTTAGGTCAAGTTGGTTGATACTTTTCTGTCTTTCCCTGATACCTATTTACTTGTTTTATCAATTACTGAGAGAAGAGTGTCGAAGTCTCCAAGTATAATTGTTTATTTTTAATTTTTATTTCTTGTTTTAGTTCACTTAGTTTTTCCTTTATGTATTTTGAAGCTCTTTTGTTACATAGATGCTTAGGATTGTTTTGTCTTCTTGGTAAATTGACCCTTTTATCCTATAATGTCCCTTTTTATTGATGATAATATTTCTTATTCTGAAGTGTACACACTCTGATGTTTAGCACAACAGCTTTCTTGTAGATTGTCTGCATGACGTATCTTTTTTATTGTTTTACTTTTAACTTATTTAATATGTCTTTAAAGCAGGTTTTTTTTAGGCAACATATGTGTAGTTATTTTTATATCCAGTCTAGCCATCTGTGTTTCCTAATGGGTATGTTTAGGCTATTTATTTAATTACTGATGTGGCTAGATTAGATCTACCATTTTATTTGCTTACTGTTTTTCTCAGTTTTTTTCCTTTTCTCCTTTCTTGTGTATTACTTTATGTTTATTAGTATTTCATTTTATCTACTGGATATTTGTTTAATATCATTATATTTAAATATATTTTTTGGTGGTCGCCCTGCAGCTTAAAATATACATACCTGAGTTAGTATTATATACTTCACGTAAAATGCTAAGCTTTACAACCACATAGGTTCATTTACCTTCCCTCCTTTATGCTTGTAAGTCATTGCTGCCCACACCAATAGCATAGTTTTGCAGTTGGCGCCATCCTCAGGAAAAGTCAAGACAGAATACAGGAAAAAATGGCAAAACGGATCCTTGTAAGGATGGGCTATTTTTTACATTTTGGCTCCCTCCTTAGTCTGCCTGCTATTTTTTTACTTTTATATTGTTGCTTTTTGTATTCTATCCAGAATTTTTAGTGTCAGTCTGTGGGGAGGGAGGCTTTAGTGGTCCTTGTTGATCTTGTTTGGAATCCAAAGTGCCACTTTTTAATTGAAGAGATACTAGCAAAAAATCTTAAAGTTTTTTATCCTGCTACTACCAGGTGATGGTGTGGGGGAATAAAGGAATATTCATTTAGTAAGAATACAGATGTCTACTCAGTTGTATATCTTGGACAACTGTAGTTCTGATCATGCAGAACCTGTGCCACAGGCAGAGAAGCCGTCAGTATTCTTTTCCACCATCACTTTCTCATTTGGCTGTCACTCTCCATACTCCTTTCCATCCACTAGAAAGCAGCTCTTTTCCTATTCAGTAGGAACCTGGAAGAGGCATGGAGAGGCACAACGAAGATAAGTAGGTTTTTACAACCTTTAAAAAGTGACAGCTCTCTTGGCTGGGTATGGTGACTCACGCCTGTAATCCCAGCACTTTGGGAGGTCAAAGCAGGTGGATCACTTGAGGTCAGGAGTTTGAGATCAGCCTAGCCAACATGGTGAAACCGCGTCTCTACAAAAAATACAAAAATTAACTAGGCATGGTGGTGTGCGCCTGTAGTTCCAGCTATTTGGGAGGCTGAGGTAGGAGAATTGCTTGATCCTGAGAGGCAGAGGTTGCAGTGAACCAAGATTGCACGACTGCACACCAGCCTGGGGGACAGAGCAAGACTGTCTCAGAAAAAAAGAAAGAAAAAAAGTGACAGCTCCCTGGCAGTTGAGCAGGGCACTCCAAGCTGCTGATTGTTGGACACTCGAAGGAAGTAGATTCCTCATAGTCTCTCTGTAGTGATAGGACTGCTCCCCAGCAGCCTCTACTTGAGTTGCCCACTGCCCACATCATTCCCATTGTGCAGTCTGCCCTTGGGCTCTGGACTATGAGGTGAAAAGGTTGTTCTTGTTATATAAACATGTTTGTTTTTCTTTCTTTGTTTCTGGTGTCAAAACTATGAGTACCCAAGGTATTAGCAATATGAGCATTCAGTTATGATAAGAATACATTATACATTGCGAATAGTTTACATGTATTATAGCTGTATACTGTATTACAATCTTTACTTCAACGGTCATGTCTATTTTAAAGAACTTAAGAGGAAAAATAATCTGCTTTATTTATTCAGATATTTGCCATTTTTGTTGCTTTTCCTTTACCCAAAGTTTGCTCTTGTAATTTTCTTTTAGCATAAAGAATTTCCTTCAGCATTTCTTTTTGAGCAGATCTGTTGGTGATGAATATTCTTAATTTGTACTTCATCTGAAAACTTTATTTCACCTTCAGTCCTGAAGGATGTTTTCACTGCTTATAGGTTTCTGGGTCAATAAGTCTTTCAACACTTTGAAAGTGTTCTTCCACTGCGTTGTAGCCTTTGTGATTTCTGATGAGAAATCCACAGTTGTTTGAATTGGTATTCCCCTGTGAAAATATGTTGTTTTTTCCAGCTGCTTATGTTTTTTCCCCTATAGCTTCTGTTTTCAGCAGTTTGAATCTAACATGTGTAGGCATAGTATTCTTTGATTTTAGCCTCATTGAGGTTTGCCGAGCTTCTTGAATCTGTACATTTATATCTTTCACCAAATTCGGGAAATTCAGCTGCTGTTTCTTTAAATATTTCTGCAGCAATCTTTCATCCTTCCTTCTGGAACATTTTGGTATTGTCCCATAGGTCTTTGAGGCTTTGTTCATTTTTTCAACTTCTTTTCTCAGGAGAAGTTATCTTTGTTATTCAGATTGGATATTCTCTATAGATTTATTTTCAATTGCACTAACTCTGCTCTGTCAAGAACAGTAACAGCCCATTATTCTCTTCAATAACAGCTCATTCTATTATTGCACTTATGTGAACTTTTGTTTTAGGTAATTTTTTTTTTTCAGTTCTGACATTTTCTTTTCTTTTTTTTTTTGTAGCAGCTTTCTTTTTTTGCAGCAGCTTCTGTTTCTTTGCTGATAGCTGTCATTTCATTCACTTCAGATATGTTTACCTTTACTTCATACAACATAGTTAGAAATGCTTTTAAAAGTTTTAAAAATAATACATTCAACATCTGGGTTATTTCTAGGTTGACATCTGTTGATTGTCTTTTCTCTTAAGATTTGGTCATATTTTTTGGACTCTTTATGACAAATAATTTTGGACTATATCTTAAACATCCAAAATGTTATATTGTGTAAACTCTGCATCCTGTTATAATCCTTTGGAGACTATTGGGATTTTTTGTCTATTTTTTTGTTTTGTCAGGCAATCAACTTGCTTAGGTTCAGATTACAAATTCTGTTTTGCCTTCTGTAGGCAGTGGTTCTAATCTCAGTTCAGTTTTCAAAGCTTTTGCTTCTTCAGGTCTGTCTCATGCAGGCACCACTCAGGTCTTAGTCTGGGACTTTGACAGTGACCCAAGTATCAATTGAGTTTTCCAGTCTGTGAGAATTGCTGTGCTGTTTGGCTACACGTGTGCTGCTCAGGGTTGACCCTGAGATTTGCACACATTCAGTCTCAGAATTAGGGGATCCCCTTCTCTAGGTTTTTCTCTGGGATTTTCCCCACATTCTTCAGTTTACAAGACTGCCCCTGCCCTTGCCCCACTTCCCCCACCACACACGTACAAAAATTAGCTGGATGTGGTGGCGCATGCCTGTAATCCCAGCTACTCAGGAGGCTGAGGCAGGAGAATCGCTTGAACCTGGGAGGTGGAGGTGGAGGTTGCAGTGAGCCAAGATTGCATCATTGCACTCTAGCCTGGGCAATAGAGTGAGACTCTGTCTCCAAAAAAAAAAAAAGCACAAGAATAGTCATTAGCTTATATGAAATATAAATGTCTTGAGAAGTCACATTTTCAGTTTGATGCGATAGAAATTTTAGAATAATTGGTCTTAATTCAACTAGTAGTAAATTCTCTTACAGTAAAGCAGTGCTTTGAACTTCTTGGACATGCAGCATGTTTTCAGGATCTGTTGAGTCACGTGGAATTTTGGTATTTGGGTATATCTGCCTCCACCAGGATAAAAAACAAACATGTCAATAACAAAACAAAATTAGGGATTTTGAAAATCAAGGGGGCCAGGCGCGGTGGCTCACGCCTGTAATCCCAGCACTTTGGGAGGCCGAGACGGGCGAATCACGAGGTCAGGAGATCGAGACCATCCTGGCTAACACCGTGAAACCCCGTCTCTACTAAAATACAAAAAATTAGCAGGGCGTGGTGGCGGGCGCCTGTAGTCCCAGCTACACGGGAGGCTGAGGCAGGAGAATGGCGTGAACCCGGGAGGCGGAGCTTGCAGTGAGCCAACATTACGCCACTGTACTGCAGCTTGGGCGACAGAGCGAGACTCCGTCTCAAAAAAAAAAAAAAAGAAAATCAAGGGACATAATACGGTTTTGGTTCTGCTGTATATGATTGTAAAATATTAAATTTGGTTTTTGTTAATTGTAACTTAGTATGACAAACTAGTACCTCTAAAAAGGATGACTAGAAAAGGTTTTCTGGCCAGGGGCGTTGGCACACACCTGTAATCCCAGCACTTTGGGAGGCTGAGGTGGGAGGATCACTTGAGCTCAGGAGTTCAAGCTGGGCAACATGGTGAAACCCCATCTCTACAAACAAACAAAAAACAAAAATTAACCAGGTTTGGTGACGTACACTTTTAGTCCCAGCTGCCCTGGAGGCTGAGGTGGAAGGATCGTTTGAGCCTGGGAGGTCAAGGCTGCAGTTAACCAAGCTCACATCACTACACTCCAGCCTGGGCCATAGAGTGAGACCCTTTCTCAAAAATAGAAAAAAAAGATTTTCTTTTTTAAATCTTAAGTGACTTTTTGTTGAGAAAGATGATGAGTTAAAAGTGTGTTATTAGTTCATTCTTACTCTCAGAGGAGGAAATATAAATAGCTGTTCTTGTTCTTTCCTCCATTCTTACCAAGAGAATGTTCTATTTCTGTAGTACATGGTGACAGAGTTACAACAGGTAAACATGCCAATCCTTTACCTATTATTGTTCTTTTGTAACAGTCAAGTCCATCATCTCCAGAACCAGCTAGTCTTCCTGCAGAAGATATTAGTGCAAACTCCAATGGCCCAAAACCCACAGAAGTTGGATTAGATGATGACAGAGAAGATCTTTTTGCAGGTAATTGTCATGTCTTTATTTTTTAATAATGGTCAATTGCAGTATATTTTCTATTAGATAGAAAATATCTAAAACAAAACTGAAATTCTGTGTAAAGTGTTAGTGGCAGCTCTTGTAACAACTTAGAAGGATGGGGAATTTCCAATCACATCACTGTATGAAAAATGTGCACTGTCCAGAGAAGCAAAAATGTGGTTCTTTCTGGCTGTAAGCATTTGAGAATAAATTATATATTATAATTTGATTGGGGGCAGTACTTAGATGCAAAAGACTAATGATTGTGATACTCATACTTTGGGAAATAGCAATGATTGTACTTTTTTATTGCTTACAAGTTGTCACAAAGCAAAATTAAACTATGAATTTAAAAATTATTCTATATTTATGTTTGAAAGCTGTTTTAATAAATTGCTGTACCATTTGCCATCTGTTCTATTTGACCCACTTTTAGGTGAATAAATTGATGCTTAAGGGATTTGTTTTTGATACAGGGGCAGGATTTGGTGTAGTTCATCCTAACTTAAGAAAAAAAGGACTCTTCTTGGGCTGGGCGCGGTGGCTCAAGCCTGTAATCCCAGCACTTTGGGAGGCCGAGGCGGGTGGATCACGAGGTCAGGAGATCGAGACCCTCCTGGCTAACACGGTGAAACCCCGTCTCTACTAAAATACAAAAAACTAGCCGGGCGTGGTGGCGGCGCCTGTAGTCCCAGCTACTCGGAGGCTGAGGCGGGAGAATGGCGGGAACCCGGGAGGCGGAGCTTGCAGTGAGCTGAGATCCAGCCACTGCACTCCAGCCTGGGCGACAGAGTGAGACTCCGTCTCAAAAAAAAAAAAAAAAAAAAAAAGAAAAGAAAAAAAGGACTCTTCTTTAACAATTTTCTGCTTTAAAATTAAAATTAATGTTTTAATATTAAAAGCAACATCTTCCTTAAAATTAATGACACAAAATGAAA
>NW_016820251.1:952367-972802 GCF_001698545.2 Rhinopithecus bieti | reverse complement strand
AAAAAGAAAAGAAAAAAAGGACTCTTCTTTAACAATTTTCTGCTTTAAAATTAAAATTAATGTTTTAATATTAAAAAGCAACATCTTCCTTAAAATTAATGACACAAAAATGAAAATGGTAAATTTTATTTTGTGTGTTTAATGGCCTGATTTACCTGAACTGGCTTTCATTGAGTTAAAACTTAATATGAATGGATTCTTTTGTGGCTCATAAGCTTGGGATTTTCACACTAAACATTTTAACTCGTAAGATTGGGACTTCACACTGATCTGTGAGATGTGCTTCCCTCAAACCTTGCTGTAGTATTGGCACATTACCCATCTCACATGAAAAAGGAAAAAAAAAAAGATAAAAAAAGAATAATTATATTCTCAACTTTCATGGTGGTTCAATATTCAAACCATTCTGTGTTTTTGTACAAACATGCTTGAAGATGCAATCCTCCATCACAAAAATCCATATAATTTACACCTTGATTCAATCCATGAGAAGTTGTCACTGCAGATGAATTCACATATTTTATTATATCACAAAATTAAAAGTATGATACCACATACCATCATGTTCTCTCTTTAAAATTTTAAGCCACCTAACAACTTAGAGTTAAAATCACAGTTATCCAAAGTTGTAATATTACAGTATTTGTTATTATGTCCTTTCATGGACTTTTTTCCAGGCAATCTTTCAAAGTTGTTTCATGGTATTTGTATCTTATGCTAAAATATGACACAAATTCTTTCTCTACTTATCAAGTACTAATCTAAAATTCTGTGTATTCCTTTAATAGTATAGGGTCATACAAAGAGGTTTTAAATTATCCATTTTCTTAAAGACTCCTTCACCCTATAATCTCAGATTTCTATGTAGATGAGTATGTTTAAACCTTACTGTAACAACAGAACTGTGTCTGTGTGTGTGTACATGCGAGGTTTTTTTTTTTTCTTTTTGACAGTATGCACAGCTGATCAAAGAGTTAGCCAAGTGAGGACTATACAATGATATTTGCCCACTTAGCTTGGTTAGAATAAAAATTAAAAACAATTTTTAGGTAGGTTCTCACTCTGTCACGTAAGCTGGAGTGTGTAGTGGTGCCCTGATAGCTCACAGCAGCTTTGAACTCCTGGGCACAAACAATTCTCCCACCCTTGCTTCTCAAGTAGCTAAGTCTACAGTCATGTGCCACCATACCTGGATAATTTATTCATGTTTTGTAGAGATAGGATCTTGCTATGTCGCCCAGGCTGGTCTTGAACTCCTGGCCTCAAACAGTCCTCCTACCTGGGCCTCCCAAATTATTGGGATTACAGGTGTGAGCCACTGAGCCCAGCCAGAAAAATCTTTATAGTGTTTTATTCTACGTAGCAGTCTATACTAAATGCTGTGAATCAAATATGGTGAATATCAGTGTTTGTTTTAAAAAAAGAGAGAGATGGGAACTAAAGAACAATAAACATAGTCATCTGTCTCCTTTGTTAACCTAAAAATAGAAACCTTTTCTATGATTTAGCTTTCATCTTAAACTCAGCTGTATTTGATAATGACATCATTAAGTGACTGAAGACCTAATCTGATCATTTTTATATGAACGAACGAATATTACGCTTGGTTCTTACTTATAATACATTTTAGCAGGTGTAGCATTCCTCCTTCTATGGAGGACTGTGGTTCTAGGAAACTGTAATAGGAAGCAGCATATGTTACTGGGATGGTGAAAACTATTGTTCAGTAATGAGAAAACTATACTTGATTTGTTCCTCCTATACTAGAGGAAAGAATATAGATATTACTGTAGTGACATTGACATAATCAGTTTATACATGTCTCAAAGCATGTCTCCAAGGAACATTTAATCTTTATAGTTAGCACCTATGAAGCATCTTCCTGAACCTTTAGGTCTGCTTTAAATTAAACCTTGTGAATTTGTAATATATTGGTTTAATTAAACTAAAAGGTGTCATGAAGAAAATTTAAGACAGATTATATATTAGTATGTTGAATCTAAATCCTACAGTTTTTGAATGAAGCAGCCTGTTAGTGTAAATAACACAAAACTCAGTATCAGTAAAGTAAAATGTGATTAAAAAGTTTAAATGACTTCATCTCTACTGATTTCTCAATAAAGTTACTATCTCTCACAATATTTTGCCTGTGAGTCTGTTGCCAAATAAGAGTGTCTCTTTCAGATTCTGGGGTTTTTGTTTTCTTTGGTGCTTGTTGTTTTGCTTATTGTTGTAAAGATCTCACACTTGTAGCTTTGATATACTGCTTTTTTACTTTATCGTATTACTCATTGGTTTCATTTCTTTACAAAAAGAGTAATAAATACCAGCAATCATCACAGCCTGAAGTAGCGTATAAGCTTTATTTTGTTTTGGTAGGCTTATCTATATCCTGTTTCAACATCTATAGTCCATTTTCCTTCTTCTGGTTATGGTAGTTTGAAAGATTTTCAGTTATTGATCATTTTCACTTTTAATATGAAAAAGTAAAGAGATCATTTATACTAAGTAAGGATCTCATCAATATGAGATTACCAGTAAGCATAGCTTGATAAAATGTTGACATGTATAACCTTATTTCAGGTAAATATGCTATTACTGCTATACCTTGAGGTATTAAGATTAAAATGGTTCACTGACTATCATTACCACCATCTTGAACCTCTAAGAATCTAAGAACCTCAGGTTAGAAACCACTGGCCTGGTCCTGTGTTTTCCTTGAGGTCCTGCCTGCCTTTCCTAGTATCAATTCTACAAACCAGCAAAGTTGTGGTTTACATTATGGCCATCAATTGTAATTTTCCCTTTCCTGGCTCTGCTTTTTGCATATGCTATTATTCCATTTTCATTGAATTCTTCCTTCATTTTTTCTCTACCCATTTCAGTCTTCTCAGATCTATTTTGTAAACTCTTCCTGATTTTTGTCTCCTGTCTCAACTCAAATTGTAGTGTTTGTTCTGTGGCTTATGTAGCAATTACATGTCTTATAACATTCTTTTCATTGTTTGCCTGGCTATTATTTAAGTCTTTTATTATTATTTAACATCCCACATGCTTATGTCTTGTTTTCCCCAACTAGATTATAAACTCTCTGAGGGCAGGTATGATATTTTACATTTTTGTGTGTTTTTCTGTTGCACTTAGCAGAATGTTATGTAGCCTGTAGACATTCAGTTTATTGATTTGGTTTGATTTTTTAAAATTATTAGTATTAGATTTTTCAAGTGAGTGGGCATTTTAATTTAAAACCTGAACACCTATTTGTTTTGTGTCATATTTGTGTATCTAATTAATATCCAGTAATCTTTAGCAATTAATTACTTTAGATTACTAACTTTGTAGCTTTTCCTAACCAGTTTTTTTTTTTTTTTTTTTTGAGACGGAGTCTCACTCAGTCACCCAGGCTGGAGTGCAGTGGCGCGATCTCGGCTCACTGCAACCTCCACCTCCTGGGTTCACGCCATTCTCCTGCCTCAGCCTCCCCAGTAGCTGGGGCTCCAGGTGCCCGCCATCACACCTGGCTAATTTTTTTGTGTTTTTAGTAGAGACGGGGTTTCACCGTGTTAGCCAGGATGGTCTCGATCTCCTGACCTTGTGATCTGCCCGCCTCGGCCTCCCAAAGTGCTAGGATTACAGGCGTGAGCCACTGCGCCCGGCCTCCTAACCAGTTTTTAATCCAAATTAAAATAGTTGTGGGCAGACTTCCACCATAAAATTTGTGTTTATATGTATAAAATAATCATAATATTAGTGTAAATAAATATTTGAAAGCTAAGTTACCACAAGTATAAGATGTTACAAATCCAAACAAATGTGGCATCATCTACATCATTGCTTTTCTTCCAGCCTTATCCCTACCACTAGTATAATTAAGCTAACTTAATAGGATTCTTTCTAAAACCAACAAAGTTACAGTTGATTTTAAAGTTGTGATAAATAACTAAGGAAGGATGCATAAAATTCCTTTATCACAATTATTTTTAAATGACATTATTTTTTATTTGTGGGTAATATAAAAATATTTGTTATAATCCATTAACTGCTATGTAGAATATTGGGGGTTTGCTTGCCATTGTTCTTAACTAACTTGTTTAATCTATGTCTAGAAGCCACAGAAGAAGTTTCTTTGGACAGCCCTGAAAGGGAACCTATCCTATCCTCGGAACCTTCTCCTGCAATCACACCTGTCACTCCTACGACACTAATTGCTCCTAGAATTGAATCAAAGAGTATGTCTGCTCCTGTGATCTTTGATAGATCCAGGGAAGAGGTACAGGAAAATGTATTCTAAATTAATATGTAAATATATACCTTTTTTTCCCAACCCAGCATCACTCTGCTGTTAGTCATTTCTAATCAAAGCCTTTCAGACATTTTGGGAAAAGAATTTTGGACTAAATAAGTTATGGGATCTGGCTTCCATCTCCCCCACTCTACCCAGTGACCTGGGCATATCATTTACCTTGTTAAGTGAAGGAGTTTGTCATTTCTGATTTTATGATAATAGCGTGTGTTTCTCTGGGTTTCTCTGTTGGTCAGATAATATATAAAAGTGCTTTGAAAACTGTTAATCACAATAAAGTGATATTTTGTGTAAATTTATTTGATAAAATTTGTAATAAATACTACTAATACTTAAAGGTTGCTATTGAAAAAGAAGGGAGGATGTATATCAGTTAAAGGTACATTCTTATGATTTGGCAGTAATTTCTGACAAGGTGAATTGGGAAAAGAAAAATATGGAGGTTATTTTAATGGCAAAATTATATATTTAAAAGTCATTCATGGAAATAGTGTCATTAAAATGACCATGATTAAGTAACCACATACAAAAATATGAATAATCTCGCAAACATAATATTAAGGGAAATAAGGCATAAAAGAACACTGATGTAATTCTAATATATGAACTTTAAAAACAGGTAAAACTAAGGTGCAGTGTTAGATGTCAGGGTAGTGGTTATTTTGGCAGGTAAAGAATGGGTTGTAACTGGAGGGGAAGCATTAGAGGGCCTCCTGAGCTGTAGTGATGATGCTTATTTATGATCTAGGTTCTGGTTACAGTGATGTGTTCACTTTGTGAAGATTTATTGAACTGTACACTGAAAATTTATATACTTTTATGTAATGATTTTTTAAAGTTTTACTTTAAAAATATCTGTACAAGAAGACAACATTGAAATAAAACAATTATGGTTCAAAACACTTTTCATTTAGATACTGTTAGACTATTAATAATTGCCTTGAAAAATTTGCAAAGTTGAATAATCTCTGAACTTTGTGCTTGAGAAGAACAAAGCTTTCCTGCAGAGCTAATGTGTGAATTGCTTATTTTTAATGGCATTTACAAGGGCTTCTCTGAAGTCTCGACATAGGGTTATCATTTTCCCACTTACTGCTTTTCACTGAGGTTTATAATGCTTTCCTTGGCCTCCAGAAGAACATGTGTTTATTAGATAATTTGAGAAATCTTGATACTAAAGTTGCTTTTCAGTATAATCACTTCTGCTGGTATGTAAGGTTCTACTGATATAAGTAATGAGTACCTACCTCCTTGGTATTAAGGGGTAGAGACAGAACTTTGAAAAATGCTAGTATTAAAATTAATTAAGGAGGTAATTTTTTACTAATCTGAATCTGAAGATTCAGTATATAGAACAAAAAATCCCACAATATTTGTACAAAAAGACTAAAACATTTTTTTCTGCATCTGAGGAATTAACACAAGATTTTGGGCTGGGCGTAGTGGTTCACACCTGTAATCCCAGCACTTTGGGAGGCCGAGGTGGGCAGATCACCTGAGGTCAGCAGTTCGAAACCAGCCTGGCCAACATGGTGAAACCCTGTCTCTACTAAAAATACAAAAATCACCTGGGTGTGGTGGCAGACACCTGTAATCCCAGCTACTTGAGAGGCCGAGGCATGAGAATTGCTTGAACCCAGCAGGCAGAGGTTGCAGTGAGCTGAGATTGAGCCACTGTACTCCCACCTGGGCAACAGAGTGAGACTCTGTCTTTAAAAAAAAAAAGAAAAACTTGTTACTTCTCCAGATGGTCTTTTTCGTGTGTGTGTGTGTGTGTGTGTATTTTATTTATAAAGTCAGGAAATGTGAAAGTTTTATTGTTTTCAAAATGAAGTGCTGGGTGGCTAAATTATTTGTTGTGACAGTGACTGTTACAGAAAATAGATGATAAAAATTAGTGTCATGACAATAATTTAAATTATAATCTTTAATGCCAAAAAATAAATTATACTTTCTAGATTGAAGAAGAAGCAAATGGGGATATTTTTGACATAGAAATTGGTGTATCAGATCCAGAGAAAGTTGGTGAGTCAATATTTATTATATTTTGTATTTGCTTTTTATTAGGTTGTTGGTTTTGTATTGTTTTCTTCATACATCAGTATAGTATTAAATGAGTTTTATTTTTATGCATGTGATTTTAATAGTAGTGTTTGACTTTTTTTGTAGGTGATGGCATGAATGCCTATATGGCATATAGAGTAACAACAAAGGTGAGCTTTTTGTGCTTTTAAAAAAACTATTGAGCCCTCATTATGTGTAGTATAAGGATATGGCTATGATTAAGGTAGAAGTGATCCCTGTCTTTATAAAGGTTATCACCTAATAAAGATTGCCAAGAAGTAGGTACAATGAGTTGTGAGTGGTTTGATTTGTAGTGTTCAGTGAGAGTATGCAGGATGGGACCTAATTCAGACCTCGGGATGCCTAAGCCAAGACACAGATGTGGGAAATGATGAGAAGGAGTGGGGGAAGAAGAAGAATGCTTGTTCCAGGTGAGGAATGTGCTTGTGCAAAAGCCAAAAGTCAAGAAAGCATTGTGCTTTCTAGAATCTCTTAGAAGTGATGCATGATTGAATTGTTTAGCAGTAAGACTTCGTGTATTATGAGCAGCCACATTTTAAGGAGTTTAGCTTCATCCTAAGTATAATGGAGAGCCATTAAAGAAGTTCAGAGAAGAGTGGCACAATTAGGTTTTTGTTTTAGGAATATTTCTTTGGCCTCAGTATGAATTGGGAGGGTCAAAGTAGAGGTCGGGATTTCCAGTTACAGGGACACTGCAATGATTAAAGGATTGTATGCCTTCAAATCTTAAAAGAGAGTGTCTGTCACAGCAATTCTAGCTGTGAGCAGTAATACTTTATACTAAGAAAATGGTTCTGGAGATGAGTGAAGTAAGTGTCTTCTTGAGTTACCTAGGAGGTAGAATTGACAGGACTTGGATGTAAGTGATGAGGAAGGAGAGGGATGCCTAGATTATTGACTAGAGGGACTTTGCAGCTGTGAGAGTGATCCATGGAGAAAGGCAACACGGGCAGGAACACAGTGAGGATGGGGATGACAGTTGTTAATTAATTGGGTAAATATTCATTAAGCACCTACCATAGTGTCAAACTTTGTTGCAAGCACTGGGGTAGAGTAGTAAACAATGCAGACAAGGGTGGCATCTTAAAGAACTTCTGTTCCAGCAGGGGGAAATAGGGTAAGTTTGAAGTGCCAGTGAGATTTAAGTGGAGGGGTATTTGGATATATTGGACTGAAGCTTTGAAAGATACCTGGGCCAAATGTAAAGATTTAAGAATTGTTAGCATACATAGAGTGAATAAGATCAGTTAAGATAGAATAATGCAAATACTTTTTTGTCCTATTAAGGTTCTGTAAAATCTATGGTTTAGGTTTTTTTTAGTTAGAAACCTATATACCACATTAGTTAGATACTCTGCATTCTTTTGCAAAGTAGATATATGTGTGTGTTCACAATTATGTATAACATTAATTTGTGGAATAATTGCTTACTATTCAAAATTTGAAATACCTCTTCTTCACTTATAGACATCTCTTTCCATGTTCAGTAAGAGTGAATTTTCAGTGAAAAGAAGATTCAGTGACTTTCTTGGTTTGCACAGCAAATTAGCAAGCAAATATTTACATGTTGGTTATATTGTGCCACCAGCTCCAGAAAAGAGTATAGTAGGTAAGCACAAATTTTCAAAATTAATTTTGTTACTGTTACTAGTTCAGTTTTAACTGGATAGATTTGTGGATTTCTTAATCATTCACTGTCAACATTTTATAATACGTAGAGATAACTGAATTTAAATATTTCATTTATACTAATCATGCATGGATTGAAGAATGTATTGGTAATAGTTTTATTTTCTAACACTTGAGGATTTTTGTTTATGTAATACAATAATGTTAAATACTGGGTTGAGGCCAGGTGTGGTGGCTCACACCTGTAATCCCAGCACTTAGGGAGGCCAAGGTGGGAAGATACTTGAGGTTAGGAGTTCGAGACCAGCCTGGCCAACTTGGTGAAACCCCTGTCTCTAGTAAAATACAAAAATTAGCCAGGCATGGTGGCATGTGCCTGTAATTCCAGCTAATTGGTGGGCAGAGTCAGGAGAATCACTTGAACTCAGAAGGCGGAGGTTGCAGTGAGCTGAGATCACGCCTGGGCAACAGAGTGAGACTCCGTCTCAAAAAAAATTGGGGTTAAAATTTACCAAGTTAAAAGCAGTTGGAAACCCTAACCTTTTAGGGTCATTAGATTACCATTTTACTGAGTCACAATCAGAGAATACTTATTCTTAATATGTTAACATTTTTCTAAGGGATGGAGGTGTTAGACCCTCAGCTATACACTAGCCTTGGCTCATATAAGAGCTGTTTAAACTCATCTTAGTTCATTTCGTACCTCAATTTAGAGTTTAAAAACACTTCTACTTTTTTAGGGGGTGGGGTGGGGGATGGAATCTCACTCTGTCATCCAGGCTGAGTGCAGTGGTGTGATCTTGGCTCACTGCAACCTCTACCTCCTGGGTTCAAGTGATTCCCCTGCCCCAGCCTCACGAGTAGCTGGGACTACAGGCACACACCACCACACCTGGCTAATGTTTTTTGTTTCTTTAGTATAGACGGGGTTTCACCATATTGGCCTCGCTGATCTTGAATTCCTGACCTTGTGATCCGCTTGCCTTGACCTCCCAAAGTGCTGGGATTACAGGGGTGAGCCACTGTGCCCGGCCACATTTGTACTTCTATAAGCAATAAAGACTTAGTTAAGAAACTGCAGAAAATTACAAAAGAGGAGGAAACCTCCATAGGCCCACCATTAAAAGACACCTGTCATCTCAAAATTTTGTAGTATTTTATTCAATGCTTTTTCAGTCATAGGTTTTATTTACCTTTTCTTTTTTTTTCCTTTAAAGTAATTATCTTCTCTGTATCGTTCACAGTTTTAGTACATGTGCTACCAAAGTGAGCACTACCATTACTTTTCTTTATACTTAGATTAATCTGAAAGTGTTTTTTTTTTTTTGAGACAGAGTCTCGCTTTGCTGCCCAGGCTGGAGTGCAGTGGTGTGATCTTGGCTTGGTCATGGTGGCTCACGCCTGTAATCCCAGCACTTTGGGAGGCCAAGACGGGTGGATCACCTGAGGTCAGGAGTTCGAGACCAGCCTGGCCAACACAGTGAAATCCTATCTCTACAAAAATAAAAAAATTAGCTGGGCATGGTGGCTCCCGCCTGTAAATTCGAGCTACTCAGGAGGCTGAGGTGGGAGAATCGCTTGAACCAGGGAGGCCGAGGTTGCAGTGAGCCAAGATTGCTCCATTGCACTCTAGGCTGGGCAACTGAGCGAGACTCCATCTCAAAAAAAAAAAAAAAAAAGATTTTGCTGTTTTTTTTTTTCCCCAAGCTGGTCTCAAACTCCTGGCCCCAAGCAGTCCTCCTGTCTGGCCTCCCAAAGTGGTGGGATTACAGACCGGAACCACCATGCTCAGCCAAAATTTACTGATTTTTAAATTATTGTTTTTACTTTTTTAAACATTAGGTTTATAAAGCAATGTTATTAGTACCTGTTATGGTTTCAAAACCTAACGTATTTAGATGAATTTGTTATATTCTTTTTTTTTTTTTAATTCAAAATTGAGTTTAGTCGTTCTTTAACTTTTTGGTCTTTCAAGACCCCTTTGTATTCTTAAAATTTGTTCAGGACCCTAAGGAACTTTTGTTTATGTGGGCTATATTTATGGACATTTCGTTTGAAAACATTTTAAAATTTTATTTATTGTTTTAAAATAACAATAAACTCATCATATGTGAAACCTTTGTGAAATAAATTCTGCAAGACAAATTTAATAAGGGTGGCTTACTTTTTTTTCTTCTACATTTTTGCAAATCTCTTTAATTTCTGGCTTAATAGAGGATAATTGTATTCTTATATCTGATTCTGCACTCAATTTGTTTTGAAATAACACATCATATTACCTTTGTAAAACTACACTGAACACTCATGAAATAATGAGAGTAAAAAACCCGAAATAATAGTTCAGTATTATGAAAATAGACTTTGTACCCACCCACCTGTCCCCCTTAAGGGTCTCTGAAACCCTCCAGGTATTCTGAACCATATTTTAGAACTGCTAATCTTTAATAATCTTATTTCTTCTACTTTAGAACTGCTAATAATTTAATAATCTTATTTCTTCTACTCTAAACTATTGTAGTGGTATTTTTGGCATCCTGTTATCTCTGTAGAGAACTTAAGTTTTATTTATCATGGTTTTTTTTATTAATGTCTTTTTTTGACTTCATCATGCAACATTTTTACATACCAAAAGAGGTAAAACAACATTATTTTATCTCATTTTGGTAGCTGTATATGCTTAGTTAATCCTTACATGTTGACAAAATATTTTAAAACTAAAGTTTCATGCCTAAGGTTATTGTTTCCAACTGATTTTCTGCCTTAATAATCTTCAGTGTTCCATGAATTATTATAGTGTAATAAATACCGCATGTAAATTCAAAGTGGAAGTTAGAAACTAAATCCTAAGAGCATCCTTTTCTGTTACTGATTCTGACTGGCTCCAAATGTTCATAGGGGACAGTGACACAGATATATTTATGTTATCCATGTATATGACCAGCCTAGCCTATTATAGCAGTGGTCCTGACCAGGTGCAGTGGCTCATGCCTGTAATCCCAGCACTCTGGGTGGCTGAGGCGTGTGGATCACAAGATCAGGAGATCGAGACCATCCTGCCTAACACGGGAAACCCCCGTCTCTACTAAAAATGCAAAAAAAAAAAAAAAAAAGTAGCCGGACGTGATGGCACGCACCTGTAGTCCCAGCTACTTGGGAGGCTGAGGCAGGAGAATGACTCGAACCTGGGAGGCAGAGGTTGCAGTGAACCAAGATTGCACCTCTACTCTGCAGCCTGGGCGACAGAGTGAGACTCCCGTCTCAAAAAAAGAAAAAAAAAGGCAGTGGTCCCCAACCTTTTTGGCACCAGGAACAGTTTTCATGAAAGACAATTTTTCCACGGATGGGGTTGGGGTGGGGCATGGTTTCAGGATGAAAGTGTTCCACTTCAGATCATCGGCACTAGATTCTCATGAGGAGCACACAACCTAGATCCCTTGCATGCTCAGTTCATAGGGTTCACACTCCTTTGAGAATCCAATGCCACTGCAGATGTGACAGGAAGCAGAGCTCATCTCCTGCTGTTTGGCCCACTTCCTAACAGGCCATGGACCAGTACTGGTGCATGACCTAAGGTTGGGGACCCCTGGATTAAAGCATAGGAATAACTAACATTCACTGAATGCTTACTGTGCTGATGTACTGTGGTAAGTACTTCATGTACATTCTGTCATTTGATCCTCTCAGCAACTTTATGAGGTTAACTTATTGTCTTTATTTTACAGGCAAGGAAACAAAGGTTAGTCAAGGTTAGGTAACATGGTCCAAGTCAGTGACAGAGCTGAGCTTTGAATGTAGGCTTTCTATCTCCAGACCCTCTATTCTTGATCATGATTCTATTCTGCATCCTAATTTCAGTATGGTTATTTTACCACAATTATAGTTAGCTTGAATTTTTTACCTAAAATAGAAAACTTGCCAATTTTTAAAAATAACATAATGCTTGTGTTATTGTAGAATCATCTAAAGTACATTTAAGCCTGATCAACATAGTAAGACCCCATTTCTACAAAAAAAAAAAAATTGAAAATTAGCTGGTCATGGTGATGTGCACCTGTGGTCCTAGCTACTCAGGAGGCAGGCAAGAGAATCATTTGAGCCCAGGAGTTTGAGGCTGCAGTAAACGACGATCAAGCCACTGCACTCCAGCCTAGGTATCAGAGCAAGAATACAATTTATTTTATTCTTATAGTAGCTGGGACTACAGGTGTGCCACCATGCCCAGCTGATTTTTTCTTTTCTTTTTTTTGGTAGATAGGATCTCACTATGTTGCCCAGGCTACTCTCAAATTCCTGGGCTTAAACCATCCCCCCTCTACAGGGATGGTTCAGTCCCAAAGTGTTGAAATTACAGACATGAGTCACCACACCCAACTGAAATACATTTAACGTGGATTAAGTTGTTTAAAACTTCTTTTTTTGTTTTTTCTTTGAGACGGAGTCTCGCTCTTGTTGCCCAGGCTGGAGTGCAGTGGCGCCATCTTGGCTCACTGCAAGCTCCGTCTTCTGGGTTCACGCTATTCTCCTGCCTCAGCCTCCTGAGTAGCTGGGACTACAGGTGTCTGCCAGTGTGCCCAGCTAATTTTTTGTATTTTTAGTAGAGACGGGGTTTTGCCGTGTTAGCCAGGATGTTCTCCATCTCCTGACCTCATGATCCGCCAGCCTTGGCCTCCCAAAGTGCTGGGATTACAGGCGTGAGCCACAGCGCCTGGCCTGTTTAAAACTTTATACACACACACACACACACAGACACACACACACACCCCACCATTCCAAAAAGGATTTCAGGCAACTACATGTAATACAGTTTATATATAGAGAAATTGTCAGGAAAAAATTAAGTGTAGTCAAATAGTAATATGAAGCCAAGCAAAACAATTTCTTCAAAGTATGGTAAAGTCTTGAACAATTATTAAAGGTGGGTGACAAATTGATCTTTGAACTTCTAATTACATAGCTGGTGGTTTTCAAGTAACTTGCACTTACAGCGGGGGCGTGGAAAAAGAGTCATAACTTCTCTTTGCTGGAAAGCTTTGTAACTGCCACTGGAGGGAGAAGAGTCTTCATTAGCACATAACTTACTGCTTTGGTAGGACCTTCATTGGCTTAAGAGCACTATTCCATTTAAACTATTAGAAAAGGACAACGAAGTTGAAAAGTATTAAAAGTTAACTGGGGCCAGGCGCGGTGGCTCAAGCCTGTAATCCCAGCACTTTGGGAGGCCAAGACGGGCGGATCACGAGGTCAGGAGATCGAGACCATCCTGGCTAACACGGTGAAACCCCGTCTCTACTAAAACTACAGAAAGCTAGCCGGGCGACGTGGCGGCGCCTGTAGTCCCAGCTACCCGGGAGGCTGAGACAGGAGAATGGCGTGAACCCGGGAGGCGGAGCTTGCAGTGAGCTGAGATCCGGCCACTGCACTCCAGCCTGGGTGACAGAGCGAGACTCCGTCTCAAAAAATAAATAAATAAATAAATAAAAAAATAAAAAAAAAAATAAAAGTTAACTGGTTAAGGTAGGTTGTTTGGGGTTTTATTTATTTGTTTATTTATTGGTCACAATGTCCCTTAATGATTACCTCTAAAAAGTAGAATGGATAGAAGGTCTTTAATTTCAGTGAAGAACTACCTAGTGGTGAGATTTTTTTTCAGGGAAATAGAGTTCGTGAAACAATTCACATCCCATATCCAGTAGTCCAGTCAGAGGTAGCTTTAGGTGTCTTAAGTTTTCCTTTTCAAGCCATTGCATTCCATTGGAATTTTAAACAAAACATTAATAGGTGATTAATAATTAATGTGCCAAACTGAAGATGTACCAAACTGAAGAATTGTATGGTTTTACATAATCCATTTTTAAAAGACTTTATTGGAATATAATTTACATACCATATAATTCATCCATTAAAAGTGACTAGGTCGGGTGTGGTAACACATGCCTGTAATTCTAGTACTTTGGGAAGCTGAGGCAGTTGGATTGCTTGAGCCCAGGAGTTTGAGACCAGCCTGGGCAACATAGCAAAACCTTAGTCTCTACAGAAAATTAGCTGGGTATGGTGGTGCGTGCTGGTAGTCCCAGCTACTCAGGATTGCTTGAGCCTGGAATATAGAGAGGCTGCAGTGAACCGTGATCATGCCACTGCACTCCAGCCCAGGTGACAGAATGAGACCGTGTTTCGAAAAAGAAAAAAAAAGGGTATCCAATTCACTGGCTTTTAATATATTAAGCGTTGTGCATACATTACCACAGTCAATTTTAGAATATTTTTATTACCCGAAAATGGAATCTGGGATCCCTTAGCCATCATCCCCTAATGTCCTCATCTCCCCAGCCCTAGGCAGGCACTAATTTACTTTCTTTTTCTAAATATTTACCTATTCTGCACATTTCTTGTAGAGGGGGTCATGCAGTAGATGATTTTTTTTGTGTGTGACACATTCCTTCCACTTTGAGTCATATTTTCAAGGTTCTTTCATGGTGTAGCATATATTCAATACTTTGTTTCCACAGAATACATTTTGAAAGGAAAAGAACAGGAGAATAAAAGAGAAAATCTGCAGTCTAAAATTTCCCGTACAGAAATAATTAACATGACTTATTTTTTAAATCTGAAGTTATAAATAACTCTGTGAAAGAGCTTTTTCTTTCAACCGTTATAAAACTAGCTATGATAAGTAAATAAGAACATGCTCTTAGAATCTGCAGGAGAGAAAACATAACACATTCATGGATTACATTTATTGTCATCCCAAAGTAAAGAATTTTAATTATTGCTCATGATAAATGAAAATGTTAATTGAGCTTAAATTTATTCATTTGAAATTCCATTATGCATATTGGGTTAGAAACACATTTTAATTTACCAGGAGTATAAAATACAACAGATAAGGGTTCTTTTTGATATAAGCTTTTCTGTAAATTAAAAGCAGTATGGAATCAGAAAACTATAAACATTTTATCCGTTCTCTTTATCTGTTCATTTTATCTGTTTCTTAAAATATTTTTAAGTATTTACCAAGTAAATATGTTAACATATGAGATTTTAATTCCTCAAAACGTTTTTGCTTTCTAAGTAAGATACTAGTTACAAGTTTAGGGCTGTTAAGTTCAAATTTTGAGTGTATTTTAAATTATGAAGAAATGATTATAAAAGACTTTCACAACAATATAAAGTCATCATGAATCTCATTCAACTTCTTCAAAGGGATGACCAAGGTCAAAGTGGGTAAAGAAGACTCATCATCCACTGAGTTTGTAGAAAAACGGAGAGCAGCTCTTGAAAGGTAATTCTAGACAGCTGTATGTTATTACTCTCATGTTTGTACTTTAAATGTAATTCCATTATATGGCACAATTGTGTTTTAATGATTAAATTTTTTCCAAGGTACCACTTGATGGCTCTTAAGACTGCTTTAAACTTTTTTAAGAAAATTACTTCTTTCAACAAAATACTATGTAATTATTCTGTATAATTTTTAATCCTCATCAGTAGTCTAACAAAATAACACCCATATTTCTATTACATGCTACAAGCAGGAGCATATAATAGAAAACATATAAAGACATGAGTTAGCTGGGGATAGAATTATATCATAGGTAGTCACCAAGAGTACTAAGAAACTGCCAAACTTGGAAAACATGGAAGTTGTGAATGGGGGGAAAAATAAAAATTTTTTGATAAAAATAATCCCACTTTGGTCTTATTTAGGTTTCTAGGAAGTTATACCACATTCATGTACTGTGTTGGATAGTATAGCTAATTATAGTTCATCTAAATTAATTTTTCTGATGAGTTTTTACTTAGAATATTATTAAATACAGTGAGAAGTACAGTTTGTGCCCCTTTGTTTTGTATAATTGATTTTACTTGAATGTACAAAAGTATTAGTCTTTGCTTGAGTTGACTGTATACAATTGGCCCTCCATATCTGTGGGTGCCTCATTTATGGATTCAACTAACCGTGAATGGAAAATATTTGAAAAAAAAAATTACATCTATACTAAACATGTACAGACGTTTTTGGTCATTATTGTCTAAACAATACAGCTTAACAACTGTTTTCATAGTCTTTCCATTATATTAGGTATTATAAGTCTAGAGGTGACTTAAAGTATATGAGAGGATGTCCATAGATTATTATGCAAACACTACGCCATTTTCTATCAGGGAGTTCAACATTTGCAGATTTTGGTATCCGTAGGATGTCCTGGAACCAGTCCCCCACTGATACTGAGGGACAGCTATACTTAAAGGCTAATATATATGCTGTGTTTTCCTTTAGAGTACTTGACTCTACACATTTCCTATAGCTTTGAAGACTTGTCTTCATTGAAGCAGACTAAAACAGGGAGGGATGGGAAGATGGGAAGAACCCCACCTCCATAGTCTTAAAATTATTCCTTCCTTGCTGTGCTGACAAAGTGAGAAAACAAATATAAATTATCTTAAAGCCCAGCATTTAAGACGCAAGTTGGTAATTACCTAGGCTTGAAACTTTCTAATTTCATTTTTTTTTTTGGTTTGCTTGCTCTTTATTTTTCTCTGGCTTAAAATCAGTGGTTAAGGTGAATAGGACAGGTCTTGGGGGGTGGTATCTATTTCTCTAGGTCGCAAATTATTTTTTAAAACTATTTCAGGCAACTTATTTCTAGTTTTCAGTAGTAAATTGTTTAAATTTTAAGAAAAATGGCACAGTGAAGTTAGATTTGAACAATTTGCATTAAGAAAAGCTAAAGAATATGTAGTTTAAAATCTTATACTAGAGAAGACTTAAAGATGGGATTATGTCTGTGAGAATCAGCAGTTACCCAGAAAAAGGATTTAAATTGCATCAAGAGAAGTTTAGGTTAGGCATTTGAATTGATTCTATTGTAGGAGAGGTCATAGACTGAATATTTTTAAGAATCAAGGTAGATAATGGTCTACCTTGATTTCACTTAGTCTTTCCTGAAAATGTAACCATGACCCTTTGAGAGACCTTTCAAGTCTTATTTTTCTAAGAGTAAATCTGAAGTATTTCAGATGGCATGCTTGATAAGGAACTTAATGAAGATTTATTGTACCAAGGACATATAATTTGATTCTATGTTTACCTTTCTTCTAACTTGACTGCATTGCATAGTACTTACCGTACCTTCATGTAGTATGAAATGTTGAGGAGAGTTTTAAGGGATATTGAAACTTGACCCAGTGTGTGTATAAAGACACTTTCTTTATTGATAAATTCTACTTGTTAAATGCTACCATAGTGGAATTTACAATAGTGAAAAAAAGAAAGAAACAGTATAGTATGAGGGAAAAGTTCATTTTCAATTAGAAAAAAAATCACTGAAGAAAATATAGGCATAAAGGTATAGAAGCAAAGGAACTGGAATGGTTCTTTTAATCTAATCATAATTCTTCTATCCAAGCTAATTTTCCTGTACACGTTTATTTTTTGATCTGTACAGGATTTTAAAACTGCATTTTTCTTGCCCTTTCATATAATCAGCTCTTCTAAAGTGATTTTTCTGTGGTATTTCTTAAACTTTAAACATCAAGCAGGTACATCTGTGGGATACCCAACCTAGTTGGATCTGGTGGGTTAGGGAAGTATTTTTCTTTGTATTACTTTATTTAATAGCATGATATTTATGTATTTGTTCAAACTTAGATAATCCAGATTACTATCTTGAATGAAAGGATAAATATCTGGTATTAAAGGTTAGGAAGCAAAAAGGAGCGGTTAAATAACAAGTATCCCTGTGCCACACTCACTAAAGTAAGCAGAGACTACCTCTATTAAGAGTAACCCTAACATCCCTCGCCTGGTTTTCTTGAGAGTACTTCAGATCTTTAGATCATATTGAGTGTATTTTATAGGTAAGGATACACATCTGCAAATACAAAAGGAGAAATTTAGAGCCTGATAATAAGTGTATAAGATTTATAATTCCTTTTCAGTTGAAACCTGTACTAACACTACATACTTCCTGTGTGACCTTAGGTAGATTACTTAGATGCATTCCTCTTTAAAGTGTAAGTGTGAGGCTGGGCGCGGTGGCTCACGCCTGTAATCCCAGCACTTTGTGGGGCTGAGGTGGGTGGATCACGAGGTCAAGAGATCGAGACCATCCTGGCCAACATGGTAAAACACCGTCCCTACTAAAAATACAAAAAATTGGCTGGGTGTGGTGGCGTGTGCCTCTAGTCACAGCTACTTGGGAGGCTGAGGCAGGAGAATTGCTTGAACCCAGGAGGCAGAGGTTGCAGTGAGCCGAGATCGTGCCACTGCATTCCAGCCTGTCGACAGAGTGAGACTCCATCTCTAAATAAATAAATAAAATGTAAGTGTGTCAGGATTGTGTTCATTTCAAGCATCTAAAAATCTGACTGGCCTAAACAGTTAATGTAGATTAATTAAGCCACTCTTTCAAATCAAAGAGTTTGGGGTAGGCAGCTGTTCAGGATTGTCTAATTCACCAGGAAATTCTGTTGCTTCTTTCTGATGACTGATAATACAACCTTTTCTCACCAGTCTACTGACTTTGAGTCCAAAGGTGTTAATTAACTGCAGTAGCCTCCTAATTGGTGTCCCTCATTCCATTCTTGGCACTTCTACTTTAATATAGAACTTACAGTAGTTTTATATATATTTATATTCTAAAATATAAATCAGATCATTTTTAACCCCTCCCCACCCTGGCCCCATGCCCCCATTTTACTCAGTAAAAGCCAGAGTCCTTTTAATGGACTACAAGACTCTATATTACCTGCACGCCTCACTGTGTTACCATTTGATCTCATATCCTCCGTGATCACTCACTCTGCTTTAGGCCAGACTAACCTTTTTGCTGCTTGTCAAACACCCTCGGCATTTTCCTATCTTAGAGTCTTTCAACTGCCTGCTCCCTCTGCCTAGAATTCTTTGTTCCTGGGTATCTGAATAGCTAACTCATTCCTTGTTCAAATTCGTATGTTCAAATAACACCTTTCAAGTGAAGCCTGTTTCAGTCATTGGCTTTCTTCTGACCTATTCTATTTATATTGCCACCAACCATGTCTTAAATACTTGGTGATATTTACCCCATTGTTCTGTCTTTTTTTCCCATAGCTTTTGTCACTTTGTCACATACTTTATCATTTGTATGTTTATTATGTTTATAGTTTATTGTCTATCTTGTACTAAAATGTAAGCTTCACCAGGGAAGGAATCTTAGTCTCTTGCTCACTGATGTCTTCCAGGTACTCAAAACCGTACTTAATAGGTAGTAACAGCTCAGTAAGTATTTGTTGAATGAATAAGTGAATGTCATCCAAGACCCAGGCTCTTTCTACCTTTTATTCTCCCATTATGTGCACTTGTGTTTTAGTTTCAAGCAAGATAAATATTTGTAACTCTGTTGCTCTCAAGCATTTTATATAACCTACTTTGTTTTGTTTTGTTTCTGGTAAGTAAATAAGAATTTGAAAGCCTTGAGTGATTTTTTCATCAGTAACTTGAAGTAAACTTGAAGAACAATTACTGAGCACCTCTTATTGGATGTGGTATTGATCAGTTCCATTTCTGTCTCTTTTCAGTGTTTCAGTTTCTCCCCATACCTCTTTTCCTGTCTTCTTCCTACACTCATTTACCCTTTTTGTCCTGTGTCTTTCTTTTATATTATAACCGTCTCTGGTCTTAATTCCGAGTTGGCGTATGTTTATAAATATTTATTGTTTTAAAATCCATTTTATAGTTCTGTTCTTAATTTCAACATTATAAAAGCTTATATATATATAAAAGCATATTTATGTATACTTTTTTAGTTTTAGTTTATATTTTAGTTTATATATGTTTAGTTTATATATGTTTTAGTTAACATTTTAGTTTATGTTATATATATAAACTAAAAAAATGTATAAACTAAATATAAACTATAAACTAAAAAACTAAAAAATAGTAAACTAAAAAATATAAACTAAAAAAATACGTACATGTATTTTTTAGTATATGTATTTAGTGTATGTATTTAGCTTTATTTTATGTTGCCCTTGAGAAGGAAGGTTTTACTCCCTTTTCTGGAATATCGTTTTTCAAAATTGATTCTTCAGAATGCTAATACGTGGTAAAATGAAAAAGATCTATAGTCAATTGAGTTTCAACTACTATATTTATAGTCAATTGAGTTTCAATACTTCAACTAGGGTTATTTTCTGTAGGAGTTCTCACAACACTTAATAAAATGCTGTTTGATACTAATTTTAAAAGACAGGAATACGTATATGTTTCAAACTTTCTTGATATGGAATCAGTCTTTTCATGGAATAGTACATGAGACTAGTATTCTACAGAACTCACTTTGGAAAGCTGTTTTAGAATATAAATGATACAAAGTATTTCCACTTAGGTTTGAAATATTAGAATCTTTCTCTTTCTTTCTTTCTTTCTTTCTTTCTTTCT
>NW_016820251.1:947283-950042 GCF_001698545.2 Rhinopithecus bieti | reverse complement strand
CAGAAGCTCTTTAGTTTAATTAGATCCCATTTGTCAATTTTGGCTTTTGTTGCCATTACTTTTGGTGTTTTAGACATGAAGTCCTTGCCCATGCCTATGTCCTGAATGGTATTCCCTAGGTTTTCTTCTAGGGTTTTTATGGTTTTAGGTCTAACATTTAAGTCTCTAATCCATCTTGAATTAATTTTTGTATAAGGTGTAAGGAAGGGATCCAGTTTCAGCTTTTTACTTATGGCTAGCCAGTTTTCCCAGCACCATTTATTAAATAGGGAATCCTTTCCCCTTTTCTTGTTTGAGGTATGGGGAAAATATTGAAGAAAATTTAGTTCTTGTCAAGTGAGGACTCAAGCTAATTGTGATCATTTAAATATGCTGATATGCAAAAAAAATTGGTATACTCTTCCCCATTTTGGTGATAATAGCAATTTAAAACTTGGTTGAGTGGAATATATATAGTAATAATAATATGTTTCTTAGAACTCTAAAATTATAGTTGAGAATGTAATGACTCCATCTAAAGATAAAATTATTCAACAAACTCACATGCCCCTTTACAACATTAATACTTTGCAATGAGAAGTTTGGTAAGTTATTTAACCTCTCCCCACTCCGACCCCTTGCCATTTCTCTTTTTACATAATTATGAAAACTGGATAGTATATCAGTTTTCAGAAGATGAACAAAAACCTTTTTAATTATTAAATTGCTGTAAGATTCTAAGTAATTACAGTGAGAGCAGACTAATAGGAAGTAGTGAGGACATCTTTTTTCCTTGTATTTCTATTTTTTATCATTTTGTTGAAATATAATCCAAGATGCTACTGATTGATAAAGGAGCAATTTTACTCTTAAATCTAGGTATCTTCAAAGAACAGTAAAACATCCAACTTTACTACAGGATCCTGATTTAAGGCAGTTCTTGGAAAGTTCAGAGGTATTATTTCTGTATTAAATTTTTGTATATGAATGTTCTCATTATTTGTCATTGTAATTTATATGACTATATATAGTAAATAATTGGGTCAATAGATGGAATAATTATTATTATTAGTTTTTGCTTAGTGCTTTGATTACCCTGCTAAATTAGTAGCAAAATATCTTTGCTTTGATACTTGTAGGATGATTAGTCCCTTTCATGAACACTTAAAACAAGATTTAAGAGAGTGGTTTATAAGTAGTCTAACTCTGAATGTCCTAAGTTGTTCCTCAGGCGTCATGTTGAAATAAGTTTATTCAGACTTCATTTTAGAGAAAGAGAAAGTTGAATGTGTGTTTGCTTGTCTACATTTTGGTATCCTTATTGAGGTTTTGAAATGCAAATTTGTGACTTGAAAGAGCCTAAATTATAACCATGATGCTCTTTATGTTTGAAATGTTTGGTATAATTTTGGCTCTTAAGAACAATTTGAGTTCTAGTTTGAGTTTTTTTCTTTAATTTACTTGAGTTGCAGAATTTTTTAAAAACTCAAAATCACACAATGCTAACTGAGCATAAGGAGATTTTTCTCAAGACTTTCTTCTTTCCTTATAAACAGTTTATTTCTGTTAGCAAACAGGTGGCCAGTGTTAGGGTACTTGGCAATTTCTTAATATATTTTGACAAACAGGGTGTTTGTTCCATCTAAATGTAAACGTGCAGAAGAAAAGCAAATGGAAAGTCTATTTTTTAAGTTTTCCTTTGAGAATGTACAAGTAGTATATTTGAGAAATTAGATCTCACTACTGAAATGTATGAGAGTGAAGAAAATACAACCTCCTTTTTTAAATTTGTTGGGGGCGGGTAGGAAGGAGGGGGGATCACTTTTGTGCCCAGTTAAACCTCCAGGCTTTTAACCGGTTTGTTTGCCCTTATTTGTCATTCAATTCCAGCTGCCTAGAGCAGTTAATACACAGGCTCTGAGTGGAGCAGGAATATTGAGGATGGTGAACAAGGCTGCCGACGCTGTCAACAAAATGACAATCAAGATGAATGAATCGGATGCAGTAAGAGCTGATTTTTCGACTTGAATAATGAAATGAATTAATGAGCCCAACAATTGCATTTTAAAGCTGTACAAGTGGAAAATAGGATATTAATTTGCTTATTGAGTTTAGTTCTCAGCCACATCAGTTGGCCACCATGGTTATACATGGTTAATTTGTTGCTTTAAAACAAGGAATATAGCTTGGTATTGGTAACCTAATTTACAATGGTTTGTTCTTCCTAAATTAGCTCCATTTTTCATTTTTTTCTTAGTGGTTTGAAGAAAAGCAGCAGCAATTTGAGAATCTGGATCAGCAACTTAGGAAACTTCATGCCAGTGTTGAAGCCTTGGTCTGTCATAGAAAAGGTTTGTTTGCCTTATTACTTATGTGGTTAGCACCATAAAACTAGTGAAAATATTTTATTTAAATTTTATGAAAATAAATATGCTGAAGTCATTGCAGAAGAGAGAAAACAATCGTTTTAAGACAATATTTTCTAGTTCTACTTTATTATTTAAAATTTTTTGTTCTATTTTGATTTAATATCTAGTTTGGAAGTAGAAAAATAACGAGCTTAGAAAACTATTTGTTAACTGGTACAGATATGAGCTTAAAAAAGAACAAAGAAAACTATATTTGAATTTTGGATGAAAACTTGGTCACTTGATTAACTTTTTGTTAAGTATAGTTACAGTTAAATGGATGAAGATGTCTTATCAATTAGTCACTGATTGTAATAAAAAATTTGAGATTTGAAAATTGCTTTTTGAAAATTTTTTGGGAAGTATTTGTTT
>NW_016820251.1:944756-947156 GCF_001698545.2 Rhinopithecus bieti | reverse complement strand
TATTTTTAGTAGAGACGGGGTCTCACCGTGTTAGCCAGGATGGTCTCGATCTCCTGACGTCGTGATCCGCCCGTCTCGGACTCCCAAAGTGCTGGGATTAGAGGCTTGAGCCACCGCACCTGGCCCAGATTTTTTTATTAAATAATTTAAACATAGTTCATGCCTTTGGAATATAAGCAGTGATTTGTCTGTGTTTTCAGTAGATCTCCGAGCACTTGGCATTTATGCCTGAGGCATTTTAATGACTAATTGTTTCATGTTAATTAATTAAAAATATTATTTGAGCAACTTGTGAATAAGTGAAATTTAGAGAAAAGCGGAAAAATCAATACAATATTTTAAAATTTTGCTAGCGAACACTAAAAGTGCATACTGTTTTTTAAATTTCAGAACTTTCAGCCAACACAGCTGCCTTTGCTAAAAGTGCTGCCATGTTAGGTAATTCTGAGGATCATACTGCTTTATCTAGAGCTTTGTCTCAGCTTGCAGAGGTTGAGGAGAAGATAGACCAGTTACATCAAGAACAAGCTTTTGCTGATTTTTATATGTTTTCAGAACTACTTAGTGACTACATTCGTCTTATTGCTGCAGTGAAAGTAAGCCCTTTCTTGCATTCTTCTGACTTGTGTGCTTTAAAAAGTATTTTGTTTCCTATTATGTGTTTAAATGTCTAAATTCCTCCTATACTAGCAAGAATAAAGTGGTTTCAAGGTAATTATACATAACTTAATAGTTTCTTCCCTATAACTTGCACAGTACAATAGATAGAATTAATGTTTTTAACAGGTCTAAGGAATGACAGATAAGATAGAAAACATACATTTACTTATGTATTTGCTTATACAAGTTTGGAACTAACTAATAGCATTTATTTGCTCGTTCTAGCACTAACTGAAACTACTCACTGGACTCTATTGTCATTAGTAAAGCTGTGTAATAAATAGGATAGAACCAGGAACCATTATTGCAGTGAATATGTTTAATGGGGGCTTTTTCATGAATTTGGATGTAATCAGACTTTGTATCCTCAAATGTGTAGTCACCATGTGTTTATAGATGAGATGGGACTAGATTAGATCATAAATTGTGTTACTGAATGGTAATACTTAAATATAATAGTGCAATTTCTGAATAGTTGAGAAAGTGATCCAGTTAGCAAAAATTACTATTCTACAGATATCTGCAGTATTCAGATAGTTAAACTGAACTGAACGTTACTCAGTGTATCATGTTTCAGAAGATACTTTAAGAATCTTTGAATTTTTGTTATGGATATTAACAACATGGGGTTTGGGGGGTACTGGGTGTTTACCTTTTACCTTGAATTTAAACATCTAGAAAGTTGGCCAGGAGCGGTGGCTCAGGTCTGTAATCCCAGCACTTTGGGAGGCCGAGGCAGGTGGATCATGAGGTCAGGAGATCGAGACCATCCTGGCTCACACGGTGAAACCCCGTCTGTATTAAAAATACAAAAAATTAGCCAGGCATGGTGGCGGGCGCCTGTAGTCCCAGCTACTCGGGAGGCTGAGGCAGGAGAATGGCATGAACCCCGGAGGCGGAGCTTGCAGTGAGCTGAGATCGTGTCACTGCACTCCAGCCTGGGTGACAAAGCGAGACTGCGTCTCAAAAAAAAAAAAAAATCTAGAAAGTTAATGAGATCTTGTTCCTTACGCAAATTTTTTTCGGCTAAAGTCTGTGATCAAGTTAGTACTCATCTAGAGTGAGCATATTTATTGATGGTTCTGTTCTCAAGCTACTGGTGACATTTATTACTAGAGCATTCTTAGCACTTCAGAATGGTGCTTTCTTTTATTTGATAAAATTACCAATTTTACTGTTTTAAATGTTGTTCCTTATGCTGTTGGCGATTAATTTTTCAGTATTTAGAAATGTTAATATAGATAGCAGTTGAGTATATATACTTCATTATATACAGGCAGCTTGTGATATACAGAGATCCAGTTTACAGATTTGTGCCACCTACTCTCACTTCTTACCAGAGCGCCCAATAGCATGAGAGCTGTTGTAAAAAAGTGTGACACTTCCAACAAACCTGTGGGTCAAAAAAGGGGAGTTGGGCAGTGTCTGTAAGAATACATACCTGGGCCGGGCGCTGTGGCTCACACCTGTAATACCAGCACTTTGGGAGGCTGAGGCAGGCGGATCATGAGGTTAGGAGATCGAGACCACCCTGGCCAACGTGGTGAAACTCCAGCTCTACTAAAAATACAAAAATTAGCTGGACATGGTGGCGTAGGCCTGTAATCGTAGCTACTCAGGAGGCTGAGGCAGGAGAATCACTTGAACCGGGGAGTCAGAGGTTGCAGTGAGCCAGGAGCGCGCCACTGCACTCTAGCCTGGTGACAGAGAGAGACTCCATCTCCAAAAAAAAAAAAAAAA
>NW_016820251.1:923069-944359 GCF_001698545.2 Rhinopithecus bieti | reverse complement strand
CTCCAGCTCTACTAAAATACAAAATTAGCTGGACATGGTGGCGTAGGCCTGTAATCGTAGCTACTCAGGAGGCTGAGGCAGGAGAATCACTTGAACCGGGGAGTCAGAGGTTGCAGTGAGCCAGGAGCGCGCCACTGCACTCTAGCCTGGTGACAGAGAGAGACTCCATCTCCAAAAAAAAAAAAAAAGAATACATATCTGCTAGAGCTAGCCTGGAAAAGACCCCTGGCAGTGATGGCCTGCCTGTATAATGGATATTGATCCCTCAAAAACAGCTTTCCTCATACCCTAAGTCTTTTTGCTGTGTTGTTGTATTTCCTGAAATTACAGTTATATTCATGTTTTCCAAAATGCTTTCTATAGAACACTGGCAACACTGGCACCAAAAGATGGATTACAGGTAGCTAAGTTTTGTATATAGTATCCCTGTTTGCAAGATTCAGAATGCATTTTAAAAGCTCAGAACTGATTAGGAGTGAAAAAGAAAACAAATTTTAATCTAGAGGCTTCTAAATTCATTTGAACAAGAATTACTTTCCAACAAATGTCTATTTACATATATGGAACACATTTGTGGAAATACTGAATTAATGATTCATTGACTGAAAGAGTTAAAGAGTTGTGGTCAATTTGCCTTCAGGTAAATTAAGCTCTTTAAGATTGGTTTCTACTGAAACCTAGCCCAGATCAACTGCACAAAGGAATTGAGATATTATGGAATGAGGTGACAGGTAATTTTACAGTTTTGTTTTGTCATATTCTTTGTTTTGAACTAATTCACTTGTATTTGAAGAAATAATGCACATACATGATAGTTTTAATAGCCCAGCAAGGTAAGTTTCCCTGCAGATCTATGACCTGTAGTCTCTGACCTCAGTCATAAACTGTTAGGTTCTTTTGTGTCTTTACAGAATTAGCTATGCATGTACATGAAGCTAATTCTCTCCCCTCTGTCCATTTATTCCTTCCATCCCCTTCTCTCCCTCCCTTCCTCTCTCAAAAAGGAATATACTGTGTTTAGTGTTCTTTGTCTGCTTTTTACACCCACTCCACTTAATAGAGCAGTCTCCCTATCAACATAGGTAGATGTCTTTTTAATGGTTGTATAGCATTCCATCATAAAACACTTAGATACACCTTGAATTATAGTCTAGTCTTTTAAAAAATCAAGTATTTTGATAAGTCTTTGGACATAAAGATTCTATAAGTAGGATTGCTGACCAAAGGGTATATGCATTTTAAATTTCAATAAGTATTGCCAAATTACTGTTCAAAAAGATTTTGCCTTGTACCCTAACGTACCTAAACCTACATGTTTCTTTTTACTACCACCCAAGAATGAAGGTTGTTTTTTTATAAGTTGTCATTTACTTAGTGTGAATCAAGACATCTTCACAAATGGTAAGCCATTTTACATTTCTTTTTCTTTCTTTTCTCTTTTTTTGAGATGGAGTCTTGCTTTGTCACCAGGCTAGAGTGCAGTGGCACGATCTTGGCTCACTACAACCCCCGCCTCCTAGGTTCAAGCAGTTCTGCCTCAGCCTCCTGAGTAGCTGGGACTATAGGTGTGTGCCACCACAGCCAGCTAATTTTTGTAGTTTTTGTAGAGACGGGGTTTCACCTTGCCAGGATGGTCTCCATCTCTTGACCTTGTGATCGACTCACCTCGGCCTCCCAAAGCGCTGGGATTATAGGCATGAGCCACCGCACCTGGCCCTACATTTCTTTTTCTATGAATGAACTGTTCATGTCCTTTGCCCAGTTTTTGTTTGCTTATTATCTATTTTGAATAGCTGCTTAATATTAATTAACCTTTGGTTTTATCCATATCGAGTGTACTTTTCTGATGACAGTTCTTCAAATTAGGAATACTTTGGGGATTAATATAGAGCCATTGTTGGGATCAAAGAACATCAGAAATTGGAACACCAAAGAAAAAGCTAAATTTTACACATTTCGAAATATTGCCTAAGCCTGGCGTTGTGTCAGGAAACTCCTGTTTTCCTCTTTTGTATAGTACGTGGTCTCTGAAATTTAGAACTATAAGTTTTGTCTGTATCCTTACAAGCATTGTCATGTATTGGGCTTCTTTGAACCACTAGAGTAGGGTCAGAGATTGAGGGCAATGGTTCTTAATGTTTTTAGCACTAGAACTCTTCATAAATAATTTTTGTAGGGGATCCCAATTTATAAAACATATTAAAAAAAATTTTAACTAAAAGATGGGTTCCCCAAGGGGTTTAAACGCTTTATTGTTTGTCTATAGATACTCAGCACCTCTTCAGAACTCCATGAAGCTGGGCAGCATATTTTTAGATTAACTGAATTATAATATAATTAAAATTGTAGCTTCAAATTTCCTGATGGGCCAAAAAAACTGTTAGACATCTGGAATCTTGTCTAATTGAGAGCAGCTTGCATACAAATGTATGCCATAAATTAGCAGAGGAACGGAGGTCCTAAATGGATGATCCCTGTAAACTTAACCCTCTTATAATGGTTCTACTAGAGTGGATTAGTATCTTGACATGCAAAGGGAAACATTGTTATGATTTAATTGGTTTAATATAGCATTGTTAGAAATTTGACTGGTGCTGGTTCTTTTTTTCGTTTATTTTCTGTTATTTTGTTACAAAGGTAAGAAAACAAATGAAGAAAAGGTTAATTTGTATATTTAAGATCAATTTTTTTCCCCTGAAATAACCTGACTTTAGTAGTCTAACTTTTATCATAGCTCCTACATCTGTACCACAATAAACATGTACTGTTCTGGAATACTATAAGATAATAAATTGGACAGGGACCAAATTAGTTTAGATTTAGCATATCAATGGAAAGCCAGTTGATATACATTGAGAACTTAAGCCAATATTGAATTAAAGGGCATGTACATTAACTTTTTCCTTGTATTGGTACATATTTTAAGGAATCAAATTGTTACTGAACAGAGGAATTTATAAATGAAGAAAAGATATGACCCTGTTCCCCTGAAGCAAGACTAGGCCTAAAATCTTACATTACTTTTTGGTTGGTCGTGTGTGTGTGTGTGTGGTGAGAGAGATTGTCTTAAATCAAGCCTTTCCAACATGCAGCCGAGGACAGCTTTGAATGCGGCCCAACACAAATTCACAAACTGTCATGCATGGCCGAGCGCAGAGGCTCACGCCTGTAATCCCAGCACTTTGGGAGGCTGAGGCGGGCGGATCACAAGGTCAAGAGATCGAGACCATCCTGATTAACACGGTGAAACCCCATCTCTACTAAAAATAAAAATAAAAAATAAATTAGCTGGGCATAGTGGCGGGTGCCTGTAGTCCCAGCTCCTCTGGAGGCTGAGGCAGGAGAATGGCGTGATCTTGCAGTGGGCTGAGGCAGAGTTCCCAGTGAGCTGAGATCGCACCTCTGCACTCCAGCCTGGGCGACAGAGCGAGACTCCGTCTCAAAAAAAAAAAGTAAAAAAAAAAATCTCATGACTTTTTTTTTTTAGCTCATCGCTTAGTGATAGTGTATTTTATGTGTGGCCAAAGATAATTATTCTTCCAGTGTGGCCCAGGAAAGCCAAAGAATTGAACACTGTTGTTTTAAATGGTAGTAACTTTTTCTGAATCTATTCGTGTTAGATGTGTTACTTTTGGATTTTAGCCTAACTGAATTTGACTATAGCGAAGTTAATTTATAATAAGGGATGTTTTAGGGAAAATGTGGTACTTTAAATATAAGCAAAGCAGACAAAGGGGACAGTAAGATTCACTTAATGTAAGAAAAAGTATCCGAGAAGACAAATACAGCAAAGTGGATTTAAATACCCATAGATAAGGTGCTTTGATTGCTAGTTTGCCGTGGATATCTGTTGTCCTAGTTAATTTAAAATGTTCACGATCTTTAAGAATTCTTTTGGAAAATACTTTGGTTTCTGGTTGACTGGTTTTAAATGCTATTATCACATTTTAAAAAATTGCCATATGATATAAATGCTGCCTAATTATACATTTTTTCCATAATACTAAGCTATTCTTTGCACTTTTAATAGAAAGCTTAACAGTTAACTACATTTCCATGTGTATGTTATTTAGAAGTAATCCATAATGGCTGTGCCTACTGATTATTAAGCATCCACTAGGTTAAGACACTATGCAATAATATACTCCTCATGTTATTTCTAATCCATAAATGTAAACATCACTTCCCCTTTTATATTTGGGAGCATTACAGCTTGGAGAAGTTCAGTGAATTTACCCATGGTCATACAGTGACAAAACGAATATTAGAACCAAATTTGATTTTCTCCAAAGCCTGCTTTTAAAATACACTAACTACATATTTTCTCTTCAGCAGATCCCTATAGGAACATGTATTTTATTACTTCGTGGTTCAAAAGTTTTTTATTTGTAATAAATTAAAATAACTTGGGTTTAGTGCTTCCTGGTTCACTCTATTAATGTTTACTTCATGAATGTTTGATTAGTAATTACTAAAATAATTTTAATATTTCTCTAACGTCAAGCCAGAAAGGGGATTCTTAGTGGGTTCTCCCATCCTATCCATCATTTTTCTCATGAGACTTCTAATTACTCTAATTTGTCCATATTTCATTTATTTTCTCTATTCACTTGCTCTTGCTCTGCCAGACTCCTTGAGAGAAGTCATGGATTTGGTTGACTTATTATATTAGGATCTTTTTGTCTATTTCTTCAGTTCTGCAGTGTATGTATAAAAATATATATATAGTCCTCTTTTCATCTTTTGCCCTTTTCATCTTGTATAAGACTGTCTTTTATTCATTTTGTATATTTTACTTTTGATTGCTTTGCCTTTTTTAATTTGCTATGGCAATTTCTTCTACCACATATCTTATGAGTTTTTCACATTTTGTCTTTTCAATTTCAGACATGTTTCTAATACTTAATATGCTTCTGATATTATTTAACGGGAAAATTTCCAGTGTAGGTATGACACTAGCATTTTCCTATTAAAGACATCTTTCTTCGAAGCGTAAAACACTGTTATAAATCTTATAAACCACACTAGCCTAAAGGCTAGTGATGAAATGGCTTTGAATGTAGTTTTTATTCTGAACATGTTTCATTCAGTGACAGGGTTTTTTTTTTGTTGTTTTAAGCAAATGAATATGGAGATTATTTTCTTTGATATTGGCATACTTACTTTCAGTATCTTAGTATATTAGAATAGGACTTAAATACTTGGTTTTATTGCTTTCGGTATGATAACACTTCTAGTGTTAATGAAAGTATTTTAAATGTTACTCTTACTTAATAGCATTATGTTATTCACTTATAGGGTGTGTTTGACCATCGAATGAAGTGCTGGCAGAAATGGGAAGATGCTCAAATTACTTTGCTCAAAAAACGTGAAGCTGAAGCAAAAATGATGGTTGCTAACAAACCAGATAAAATACAGCAAGCTAAAAATGAAATAAGAGAGGTGATTACTAAATGCTTTATCTCTTAAGTTTTCATGAGTCATTCATATATACATAATTTTCATAATTTTTTTCTAAACCATTCAACACGCAGCTATTTTGCATATTTTATGAACTGTGTGAGAATTACTTCAACATTTTGATCATTATTAAAATCTCCAGAGCCCTTTGTTACTTATGGAACAGATAAAGAAGCATACAAGGGAAACAGCTAAAATTAACCTTTACATTAATAATTACACATTTATTATTAGATGGTTAATTTTATTTCAGATTATTATTTTCTGTCTAAAAATGGTTTTGGAGCTAGATCTCTCCCACATTTAACTGTCCAGGCAACATTATCCCCCATATATATGTATTATATATGGTATTTTAGTGAATTTGTATAAGTTTATTATAATATATACACTTTTCTTACCATGCTTCAATAAGGAAATTGAAGAGGTAGGACAACCTTTATATTACTAAAAATAAATGTACCTGCCCTTTGAAGAGTATGTACCAGTGTTTTGGTTACACAGTGGGAAAAATATCATTTCATTGCTTAAATCTTCAGTTATTTTAGTTGTTTCATTGTTCACTAATCACAACATTTTGTTGTTTCTGTACTGAATTTAATATTTATTGATGGTCTTCAGTAGAACATAATTCTACATTTTTTTCCAATCTGATCATTTTACCATTACAAAATGTTTTAAAATGTTTATCATATAATTTTCCTAATTTAAAGTATTTCCATCAGCATATAAATTTTGATGAACACATATCCTTGGATTTAACAGTATTGATATATTCTGAAATAATTACTGATATAAAAAAGTAATTAAGAAAATTACACTGTAACACTGATAATTTATTTTGTGGTGAATTTTATGCCCAAAATCTTTCCTCTTAGTTATATTTAATTAAGCTTTGGATATTGTAGTTTGTTAAGTACAGTGTTGAAATATCTTAATATTGAGCAAATCTGTGGAATATTAATGGAAATTAAGCTAACATGCATTTCTGTTGGTTGATAGTTAAATACAATTTCTGTTGATGCTGAATTGTGCTTTACCAATATTGAGCTTTCTCAGGATTTTCAGGTATTGTGATTAAGTGAGCGGTCATGACAGTACTATACTTCTTTTTGAGATAAGCGTAAAATATTTCTTTGTTTGTTTTTATTAGTGGGAGGCGAAAGTGCAACAAGGGGAAAGAGATTTTGAACAGATCTCTAAAACGATTCGAAAAGAAGTGGGAAGATTTGAGGCATGTATAATAATTTTGCATTTATCTTAACAACATGGTCACATTTTGCTGCAATTTTGTGGTAAAGTTGAATTTAGCTTTCTACTAACAGACTTTTAAAAATGTACTTCAACAGAAAGAACGAGTGAAGGATTTTAAAACCGTTATCATCAAGTACTTAGAATCACTAGTTCAAACACAACAACAGGTAAGCCATTTTTGTTTATAACTTAAACTTATAGAATTTGTTTTTGGTATACTTCCTTATTTTAAAAAGATTAATGAACTGGGCTTTTAAACTCAAGAATAAGAAATGGAAGACAGAAAGCCAGTGATGGTAAAGGATAAAAGGGTAAACTCATTGGAAACTATCTCGGGTTTTTTTTTTTTTTTTTTTTTTTTTTTTTTTTGCCCCTCTGCTTAACACTCAGGCAGTGATTGACTTTTCCCAATTTTTAGGCCATCAGAAACCTCATGGGCAAGGTTCCCTTTCACTGTCTTTCTAGTTTGTTTTCTTTGTGGTGCAGACCTGTTTTTTGAGTAAATTTCTTCTAGTAAGTTCTTCTGCCATAACAAATAGAACTTAAACTAAACAGTTTTTCAGAATTAAAAAAAAAACTGTACTGTTTTCTTTTTGCTTTATTTTGTTTGGGGTTGGTGGTGGTTGAATGCTGCAAGTGGCATTTGTCTCCTTTACCATGGATTTTAATGGTATATTAAATAAAAAGATAATCGTAGAAAATTTTCCTGTATATTTTAATGTAAATTAGAGTAACAGGTCACGTAATTCAATATCTTGAATAGAAGGATTTTTTTTCCAGTTTTAAAACATGTGGATCTAGAATGTCATTTGTGTAAAATAGGTTGTTTTTGAATTAAGTGGTATTATCTTCAAATTGTCTTTAACTTTTATTTAAATAGTTCATAAAGTTAAATTTTAAAATGTGAAAATAAGTCATATAACCTTGTTTTAAAGGAATTGTTTTAAACATGACTTCAGTTTATATTTCAGTCTGTTCTCTGGACTATTCAAGGAAGACTGACAGCTAATTCTATCCAGTCCTTTTTTTTTTCTTGTTCAATATTTTCTTTTCTTCCTCCTTATATTCCATTTTTCTTGTCTAGCAATAACGTAAACTATCAATATGCTCTGCATTGGGAAATCTTATCACTTTATGCTGGAAAAGGTCATTGTAGTTGTATTATTTAATATATGGTAACACTGTTCTATGTAAAATTTTGCATAAAATAAAAAATTGTGCATTAAAATAACTCTATTATTTTACATCAAAAATAAAAGTAGCCAGGAGTAATTAATGTTTTAAATAATTTATATATGAACTATATTGACAGACTTTAGATAAGGAAATTAAAATGATTCCTTTAAGAATTGGACATTGGCTGGGTGCGGCTCATGCCTGTAATCTCAGCACTTTGGGAGGCTGAGGCGGGTGGATCACCTGAGGTCAGGAGTTTGAGACCAACCTGGCCAACATGGAGAAACCCCGTCTTTACTAAAAATACAAAAAAATTAGCTGGGCGTGGTGGCGCGTCTGTAATCCCAGCTACTCAGGAGGCTGAGGCAGGGAATCGCTTGAACTGGGAGGTGGAGGTTGCAGTGAGCCGAGGTCATGCCATTGCACTCCAGTCTGGGCAACAAGAGCGAAACTCCGCCTCAAGAAAACAATAAAAAAAAACCCAGACATTAGTAAGTATTAGTCATTGTTAAGCTATTTGTATAGTTTTTTTTTATGTTGTGTTTGCTTTGCTTTTTTTCCTTTTTTTTTGAGATGGAGTCTCGCTCTGGTGTCGAGGTTGGAGTGCAGTGGTGTGATCTTGGCTCACTGCAACCTCTGCCTCCTGGGTTCAAGCGATTCTCCTACCTCAGCCTCCCGAGTAGCTGGGATTACAGGTGCGTGCCACATTGCCAGGCTAATTTTTGTATATTTAGTAGAGACGGGGTTTCACCATGTTGGCCAGGCTGGTCTCAAACTCCTGAACTCGGGTAATCCACTCACCTCAGCCTCCCAAAGTGCTGGGATTACAGGTGTGAGCCACCCCACCCGACCTATGTAGATTTTTGTTAATGCTGTACAGGATATATGCATATAAATGACAAAAAGGTAATGAGAATAACTTTTATTTTAATTTTCATTCACAGCTGATAAAATACTGGGAAGCATTCCTACCTGAAGCCAAAGCCATTGCCTAGCAATAAGATTATTGCTGTTAAGAAGACTGTCAATGTTGTTCCAGTTATGTTGAATTCCACAGTGAAATCATTTAAAACCATCTAAATAAACCACTATATATTTTATGAATTACATGTGGTTTTATATATATATATACACACACACACACACACACTTCCGACATTTTATTACAAGCTGCATGTCCTGACCCTCTTTGAATTAGGTGGACTGTGGCATGACATTCTGCAATACTTTGCTGAATTGAACACTATTGTGTCTTAAATACTTGCACTAAATAGTGCACTGCAAGACCAGAAAATTTTACAATATTTTTTTTCTTTACAATATGTTCTGTAGTATGTTTACCCTCATTATGAAGTGAATTATCAATGCTTTGAATAATGTTCACTTATACATTCCTGTACAGAAATTATGATTTTGTGATGACAGTAATAAAATGATATTCCTTGTGATATATTAGTAACAAATTATTTGGGTATTTAAACATATTAGTAACCTTTTCAAAGCATTTTAATAGGAAGAAACTTTTCTTCTAGATGTATATAGGTGATGCTATGATTCCTTAATTATTTTAATTGACAAAGCTGAACTCAGTAAATGACTAAATGAAGCTTAAGTTTACTTATGAAACCATCATAAATCAAAGAACATTTGTCTCTTGATTGTCTTGGGTAAAGAACAGAATAATTGTCTTTGCTTGTTTTTAACTATTTCTATTACAAGTGCCCAATTTAAGAATTAGGAAAAAAATGTATTTATATACTTTTACAAGTCCAATGGATTTTGTTCATCTTCTCGTTATCTTCAGAATCTAGTACTTTACATATATTTAATTTATTCTTGTCTTTTATTTCTTTTAAACTAAAAGTCTGTCATCCGTGCTCACAGTTGACAAGGAATGGTACCATGTTAAAATATACCATGACTTGATGAATAAGCAAGCACAACACAAAGCAAATTTGAAGTAAAGTGAAATTTAGTTTGCCTTGGGCAATGTTTTTACCCATTCTGTATGCTACTTAGACAGCTGTTATCTAATCCTTAATGCTGATGAAAATTTAAGTTATGGCTGGGTGTGGTGGCTCACGCCTGTAATCCCAGCACTTTGGGAGGCTGAGGTGGGTGGATCACCTGAGGTCAGGAGTTCAAGACCAGCCTGGCCAATATGGTGAAACCCTGTCTCTACTAAAAATACAAAAATTCACCAGGCGTGGTGGGGCGTGCTTGTAGTCCCAGCTACTTGGGAGGCTGAGGCAGGAGAATCGCTTGAACCAGGAAGGCAGAGGTTGCAGTGAGCCAAGATCATGCCATTGCACTCCAGGCTGGGCAACAAGAGTGAAACTCCATCTCAAAAAAAAAAAAATTATGACTGGTGTCAGAGCTATTTTTGTTTTTTAAAAAATATTTTTACAAACACCTCTCTTCTTGAGCTTAACCACCACATCTCCCTTCCATAGGAACAAGATACGGTATGTGTAACTAAATCCTCTCTAGCCAGTCACTGGATACAATTTATGTATCAAAGTATTCTTAGCATGTGTTTGCTTCTACTTTAGTTGAAGTGTTAAACCTTCTATAGGTGTTGTTCATATTTATACTCCCAGACCCCAGAAGAGTGGCTGATACATTATAGGTTAATAATAAAGGCTTGATGGGCCAGGCACAGTGGCTCACATGCCTGTAGTCCCAGCTTCTTGGGAGGCTGAGGCAGGAGGATCTCTTGAGCCCAGGAGTTTGAGGCTGTAGTACACTATGATCATGTCTGTGAATACCCACTGCCCTACAGCCAGCCTGGACAACATAGTAAGACCTGTCTCTAAAAAAAAATTTAAGACTTGATAAGTTGAACAGGGAAAACAAAAGTTTGCTCTTCTAAAAAGAAACTGAAGCAGAAATAGTACAATTGTCTTTTGTTGCTTCTGGGAATACTTTGGAGAAATGAATAATTCATAGTAATATATATCAGATGCTATCTTGTTGCTCCATTAATATTGAGCAAAAGATAGGCTTACCAGGAGTAGTTTCACTAGAATGATGTCCTAGTGTTTTATCCACAGTTATATTACTACAAAGGTATAATTTACACATGGGATATTCAAGTTACTAAAATCTTCCATTCAGATGTGGTACGGTAGAATATTCAGTACCTCCAAGTAAAATAATAAATATTTTCAGCCTTGATTAAACTCTATATTCCATTCCAGACTTCTATTTCCCTGGCCCACATTTACTAAAAGATGAGTGTGCTGGAAATTTCAAGTATTATATGAGCCTCTGATACTTACCAGTGTTTAAACAGGATATAATTATTTCAACACTGTACCCATCAATCTTCATTTCTCCTTTTCAGATATCTAAAATGCTTTCATCCCAAATAAATAAAAGAAGAACATTAATAGTGCTAATAATATCTTTTCATTGGATAGATCTGAATTTAATTTTTTTGTTTTTTAATGAGATCAAAAGTTAAGGATGAAGGCAGGATAATACTGTGAAACAGGCTGAACTTGGGATCAACATACATTTGTTCAGTCTTAGTAGCTGTATGACTTTGGGCATATCACTAAAATAAAACAAGTACAGAAAACTCTTGATTCCTGAAGTGCCTTTCTACTTCAAAATATTTTGTTTAAAATATCAAACTTCAGTATAAATACTATGTTGGAAAACAATTCTAATCAAAGAACTTCTATTAAGTAAAGACAAAATGTGTAAAAATATGACTTCTAACACATAGATTTCCTTGACTGTATTTTCTACTGAACTATTTTCAAGTATTCAGCTTGTTTTATACAGATATATTAATCTCAAAATACCTTTGTTTCATTGCTGCTACTTTTTTTCTTTATTTAGATCTAGTAAAGTTCTCCACGTTCATTGTATTAATGTTGGTGCAAAAGTAATTGCGTCCTTTGTCGTATAAATTGTTTTATAAATGGCTTTATGAAATAAGCCTTTTAACATAATCAGCTTTCTTTAAAGGAGGAAGTCAGATGAACAGAGAAGGAAAGTTATATTCCTTTACAAATGCTCTTAATTTTAATGTCTAAGGGAATTATAGAGACTTCCATTATTCTGCCTTAAATAAGGGATGTTACTTCAGTTTTCTTGTCATGGCTCCCTGCATAGGCAGTCATGTTAACAAGAGTCGGGGAGATAGCAGATATTCCATAATAGTGACTGCAGATAGGCCAAAGTCATTTTGTTTTAAAGGAAGGGAGGTCGCTGGTAGTTAGGTGGGAAAATAACACCTGTGAAAAGGAAGTCCAAGTCACTGGCTCAGGGACTTTGGAGGCATTTTCATATCATATTCACTAGTCAAGAAGCATGTAGATTATATGCATGAGTGACATAGTCTGTTTCAAACTATTAGAAAAGAGACAATAGAATCACCCACCCTCCTCCTGACACACACTTATGTAAAATCAGAATCAAATAATTATCATTCCTAACCCTCACAGTGAAGGATTTGGTTTCATGTAACAATGAAAGTAGATCATGGGTCAGACATAGAAATAGCAATAAAAGGGAATTACAAGATAAATGTGAGTAATAGTTCATTTTCCTGCATTTGTGATCAGGGCCATGAAGAGAGGTCATAGTAATCTGTGGAGAAGGTCCTTAAGAGCATAGAACAATATAAATATAATATGAGCCATATATATAATTTTAAAATTTTCTACAGCCAAAATTTAAAAAGTAAAAAATTTTAATAATCCAGTAGCCCCAAAATGTTATTTTAATATATAATATATTGAAGTTACAAGATATTTTACATTCTTTTTTTGATTATCTGATGTATATTTTACACTTACATCACATCTCCATTCAGACCGGCTACAATTTGATCAATTGTCACATGTGGCTGACTAGTGGCTATGATAGTGGACAGCATAGGTTTAGACAATGCATATTCAACTATTCAACTTGTTTTATATTGATAAATCTCAGAATGCCTTTCTTTCATTGTTGGTACTCTTTTTTATTATCCAGATAAAGTGTTTTCCAAGTTTCATTGTACAAATGAAATGAGTTTACTGTGGAAATGAAAATGGAGAGTAAGTCCAACAGCTAGTTTATTTATCATCCTGAACCCAGTGAAGAAATCAAAGCTGAATAAAAGGGACTCCTAGTTGTTGCTCTCAAGGACAGGTATAATTTAGGTGCAAGACTTTGTAACATAATGTTTTGCAAGTAGTGGATGTTCAATATCTACAATAAATGAATTGTTTGTAGTACTGTATTGCTTGACGGAAGTTTATAACCTGTCTAGAACAACTTTCTCAATTTTACAACTAAACTAGGAGATCGAGGGCTTAAATCATGATTGAACTGATTATTCTTGTTAAATCTGTGTGTGAACCATATATGAACATTCTTTGAAAATGTATGATAAGCATTTCAAGATTTCTGTTTTAATTATTAACATTTAGAATTCTAGGAAATCTTTTGGGATACAGAGAACTTATTTCTTCCAACTGTTGCTTCAGACGCGGAGAAGATTATAGAAGATAGGGAAGTTGTAGTTTACTGTCTAGTTTTTTAATGCATATGAAGTAATTTAAAATGCTCTTCTTCCTTTCTTGTCACATACTTTTAAAAAATTCTCTGAAGATTGAATAATTTTAAGTATTTCTTAACTGGGCAAAATGGAAACTTTGTAATTGAAGCCAATCGAGGTGAAGCTGCCCACCTGTTAATACACAGAAAATTATTTTCTTATTAAGGTCAGTTAATGGAATAAACCGTTTTAAGACAGTACTTTGAGAAAAAATAAATTTCTATTTTAAATTTATATATGTAACTGTTTAATAAAAACTAAGTCAGACAAAATTTAACAAAACTAAATTGCCTTCTTACTGCTTCCATAGTCAGTCTCGAGTTACCTTGATTTTAACCTATAATTTTCTAGATCTTCATTTCAAACATTCTCACTATATATGTGTATACAGTGTGTTTGTATATTTGTGTGTAGAAGTGTGTGTGTGAATGCAACAGGCTTTTAAACCAAACTTAATTTCTAAATTATAGTTTTAAATATGTCCCAGCCTTCTGTAACTGAGACATAAAGCCAAATGCTGTTTTTAGAGTTATATTGCTTAGGTGTCGTAATTTTACTAAGACCAACTTGAACTGATTCCACTTTTGAAATATCTGCCCCTCTTATTTTATTTCCATTGTCTCTCTCCTGAGGGTCAAGATCTTGTGGCTGGGACTATCCTGAGTCTCCTATAAAAAACTATTCTTGTCAGGCATGGTGACTCATGCCTGTAATCCCAGCACTTTGGGAGGCCAAGGAAGGCAGATCACGAGGTCAGGAGATTGAGACCATCTTGGCCAACATGGTGAAACCCCGTCTCTACTAAAAACACAAAAATTAGCTGGGTGTGGTGGTACGTGCCTGTAATCCCAGCTACTCAGGAGGCTGAGGCAGGAGAATCGCTTGAACCTGAGAGGCAGAAGTTGCAGTCAGCCAAGCTTGTGCCACTGCACTCCAGCCTGGCAAGAGCTAGACTCTGTCTCAAAACAAACAAACAAACAAACAAACAAACAAACAAACAAAAAAAAAACAAAAAAAAAACTCTCTACTCTGCCAGTCCTACAACCTGCTCCCAAATTGATTTTTCTAAGTAACTCGTCATGGTACTATGCCCAGAAATCTGCACAGACTCCTTACAGTCTGCAGATGAAGTTCAGATGCTTGCTCCATAGTTTGGTCTCAAACTATTTTTTCCTGTCTTCTTATCCCTTAACTTCACCCACCTTTTGCTTTAATGAAATTAGGCTCCTGTCTCATGAGCATGCTCTGTTCCTTCCTGGTTCATGTTTTTGTTAGTGACACCCCTTGTCTGACCTTTCCCTTTTAACAGCAATTGTTTAAATCTTGTCCATCCCTTAAACTTTAAAGCCAAATTTAAAGTCCACATCCTTTTAAGTACCCTAGCTAGAAGGAATGTCTCTTGATCTCTCAGTAGGACTCCAATAACACTTCGTTCTTTTTAGATTGCAGTTACGGAGATCTGTCTTGCATTATAGTTGTGTGGCATTACTGCTTTGACTAGTTTGTATGTCTCTTGAGGAATGACTATGCCCATGTTATTTCTTGTAGAAACTAGTGTTTTACAGCCAAGACAGTGTAATCGAGTGATTAAGAATGCAGTTACACATTCAGCCCACCAGTATAATCCTGGCTCAAGAGCCTACAATATTGACTTTAAGCGAGTTATTTATCTCTAAAAGTTACTTTCCTTATCTGTATAATGGAAAGTATCCCTTCAGATGCTCCTTAAGGACACTAAGATAATGTGAATTTCTTAGCAATAGCAAGTGCTTTATAAAATATTGGCTATCATATATCCAATAAATGTTTACTGAACACTTAACATCTCAGCCTGAACAAAGCACTCACATTTTGATTATTTCACCAGTCTTTAGGGCTTCTTCAAAACAATGAGTTTATGCTTGACTATGGTCTAAATAGGCTTGCCAAAAGGAGTCCTTCCCAGAATAGTATGCCCTAGGAGATCCACACTGGGAGCCTTGGGACTGAGCGTCAGAGGTGGAGGGGGAAAAAAGCAAGCAGTCAAAATCAGTTTGTATTCAGCCAACAAAAGTTTAGAACTTCACCCACTACAGAGATACTCTACTATAGATAAATGAATATTATAAGTAAATGTGAGAAACCTTTAAAGAAGCTTGGAGAGAAAGGATGAAATAGAAATATAAGGGAAAGAAAAGTTCATTTCCATCCAAACACATGTAAGAACCTTGAATATGTTGTAAGCCAGAGGAAATAGTAAATCATGGAAGGAAGATGGTGAGTGAAAAAGAACATTCGATGGGGTGGCAGTCAACCAGCCAAGTGATGGTAAGGGCCTGAACCACTGTAGTGGAAGTAGGAAAGGAGGTAATTTAGGGAAATGGTAACTAAGATGGCAAGTTTCATTTATTCTTTCATTTATCCATCTATTTTGAAATCAGCACGCTAATTTCAAAATCCTGGGTAAAACTAACGTCTAAGGGAAGAAAGAAGTCAGGTAGATGGAAAGAGCCTCAGAAAGAAGTGGGGATATTTCTTACTCTGAACAAAAGGAAAGTTCTTACTCTGCACAAAAGGAAAGGGAAGAATGAGTATATTTGGAGATGAAAAAAAGGCAGGACATTTTTTGTTTTGGCAAAGTAAGAAAGCCATCAGGGAGTAATGTCAACAGAAAGGCCAAAGAAGACTGAATACCAAAAAAGAATGGCACATGTTTAGAAAAAGAAAAGGAGTGGGGATGAGTAAAAGGAATATTGATTAGTGCTAATTTTCAAATGAGTGAAAATCGTGAGTTTACAGTGAGGCCAACTGAAGAAAATATCCATTTCTTAAGCCATCAGAAAGTAGGACCTAAAACTGATGGATTTTTCTCAGTATTGGGGATTGTTAGTGGGTTTGAGAGAACATTTAGGGAGAAAGTTGCATTGAGAGAAATGAAGGCAAGAGAAAGGTGACAAGCATAAATTAGAGGATTTCAACGCGGTGATAAAGTGAAAGCAGATTTTCTACCAGAGAATAGGAGAGAAGAATTGAGAAAGCAGTCAAAGGAGGGAACTTAAGTTTCAGAAATGAAGACGTTAATTTTTAGTATATTGGCACGTTTTGAAAAAGAATAACTTTGATAGGGCAACCAACCTGTATTTAGTAATGTCATCAGTGTTATTTCTGTGGCATTCGTAGAATTTGCTTTTTATTTATCTATTTTATTTTTTATTTTGAGACGGAGCCTCGCTCTGTCGCCCAGGCTAGAGTGCAGTGGCATGATCTCGGCTTACTACAACCTGTGCCTCCTGGGTTCAAGCAATTCTCCTGCCTCAGCCTCCGGAGTAGCTGGGACTACAGGCACGTGCCACCACGGCTGGCTAATTTATGTATTTTTAGTAGAGATGGGGTTTCACCATATTGGCCAGGCTGGTCTCAAACTCCTGACCTCAGGTGATCTCCCGCGTTGACCTCCAAAAGTGCTGGGATTACAGGTGTGAGCCACTGTGCCTGGCCTAGAATTTGCTTTTTGTTTTGTCAGTATTTTGGCAGTTTTCTTGTCAATTCATTGCAATCTACTTCATTCTTCTGATTTTTTAATTGATGTTTATCAAATTAATATGTGCACATAATCTGAAAACTAGCATTGAAAATGCTAAATAGCCAGGCGCGGTGGTTCATGCCTGTAATCCCAGCACTTTGGAAGGCCAAATTGGGTGGATGGCTTGAGCTCAAGAGTTCGAGACTAGCCTGAGCCATATGGTAAAACCCTGTCTCTACAAAAAAATACAAAATATTAGCTGGGCATGGTGGCTCACATCTGTAATCCCAGCTACTAGGGAGGTTGAGGTTGGGAGGATTGCTTGAGCCCAGGAAGTTGAGGCTGCAGTGAGCTGTGTTCATGCTACTGCACTCCAGCCTGGATGACAAAGCGAGACCCTGTCTGGAAAGAAAAAAAAAAAAAGGCTAAATAAAAAACAGTGGTTCTCTGTCCCACATGTCTTGTTTTCCTAATTCTTTTCCTCAGAGACAACCTCTTTCTAGTCTTAGCTGTTTCTCCTGCCATGATATACCTTCACATTTCTAAATAATAGGCATATACTGCTATCAATCATCAATTTTAGGCATTATCTACTTATCTTTTTTATGGTAAATAAGAGTTTGGTTCTCTCACTCTGCCATCTCTCTGCTTTACACATTTCTTCCCCACCCTTTCAATGTAGTTACATTGCAATCTTTTTGTTAAATCAGTGTTTGCATTATTATGCCTATGCAAATATTATTCAAAGCTAAAAGTTGAAGTGTATTGTGATTTTTTTTCCTTTTTTAAAAAATAAACTGATTTTTAGGAGTTTTAGATTTACAGAAAAAATGTGAAGATAATACACATAGAGTTCTCATATACCCTGAACCATTTCTTCTATAACATGTTAGTATAGTACATCGGTTACTACTAATAAATAAATAATGAGACATTATTATTAGCTAAAGTCTGTTGTTTACTCAGATTTCATTTGTTTTTGCTTAATGTGTTTTTTCTGTTCCAGGATACCACATCCAGGATACACTGAGTTGTCATGACTCCTTCTGCTCCTCTTGGTTGTGACAGTTTCTTAGGCTCTCCTTGTTTTCTATTACCTTGCTCTTTTTTCCCTCAGGTAGATATGCCTTGATTTTTTTCATGTGGTTGCTGCTTTTTTAAATTATTATTATTGCTGATTTTTCCCATGTCTTCCCATAGTGTCTCCGTACATTTTCCCATAGACCACCCACACTGGGTAATCTAGCCATTCTGTTTTCCTTTGAGCCCTCTCTCCTGGGGACTTCTCTATGGGGCTGGTGCTCTCTGGACTTGCTGTAGTGTTATCCTTGGACTACTCTTGCTCTCAAATTTGGAATTGCCTTTACCATTCTCTTGCAATGTATTCCCTATATCCTGAGACTCAGGCCTTCCTCTTTCTTGGTTTATTTTCTTGTGTTGGTGAAGCATATTTTCTGGTAGTTCCTTTAGGTTAAAAGGAAGACACAGCAGAAAACATTGTGCAGACAGACCTCAAAATGCCTGCTTCTTGAGTCATGTTGCTTTAGTCTGTACTAGTTACCATTTTAAACTCACTGCACAGTGGTAATCCTAAAGATTTCCTTTGCTTCTCCCTTGGGTTGTATCTTTTGCTTTCTATACCCCCCAGTTTCCTCTTTCTTGATTTATTCCCTCATTTTGGTGAATATACAGAGTAGGTTCTTAAAAACAAATACATCAAAAGTCAATTTTTTTTTTTTGAGGAGTCTTGATCTGTCACCTAGGCTGGAGTGCAGTGGCATCATCTTGGCTCACTGCAGCCTCCACCTCCTGGGTTCAAGCGATTCTCCTGCCTCAGCCTCCTGAGTAGCTGGGATTACAGGCGCAAGCCACCATGGCCAGCTAAATTTGTATTTTTAGTTGAGATTTCGGGGTTTCAACCTGTTGGCCAGGCTGATCTTAAATTCCTGACCTCAGGTGATCCACTTGCATCAGCCTCCTAAAGTGCTATTACAGGTGTGGGCCACCGTGCCTAAACTATTTTTAAGACTTTCTTTTACCCCAATTTTTATGGATAATTTGAGTATAGATTAGAAAAATCTTCTCTTGGAATTTTGAAGACATTGCTTCATTATCTTCTAGTTTCCAGTGTTGCTGTGGAGAATTCCAAAGCCATGCTGGTTTGTCTAATCTTTTGTATATGAATGAGCTGTTTTCCTCCTCTCCTTGGAGACTATAGGATCTTCTCTTTTCTCCAGTGTTCTGAAATCTCATAACGATTTGTAATAGTGGCCAGGTGCCATGGCTCATGCCTGTAATACCAACACTTTGGGAGGCCAAGGTGGGCGGATCATTTGAGATCAGGAGTTCAAGACTAGCCTGGCCAACATGGTGAAGCCCCGTCTTGACTAAAGAGACAAAAAAATGAGCCAGGCATGGTGGTGTGTGCCTACAGTTCCAGCTACTCAAGAGGCTGAAGCACAAGAATCGCTTGAACCCAGGAGGTGGAGGTTGCGGGTGAGCCTGTCTCAAAACAAACAAACAAACAAAAGATTTGTAATAGCGTGTGTTTGTTTTCATCCTGTGTGGGGACTTTCAATCTGGAAACATGACATTCTTGTGTGGAAAATTTCTTATTTCATCCATGATTTCTTTTCTTCTGTATTCTCTGTCTTCTCTTTCTAGAATTTTCATTGTTTGAATATTGGATGACCTGGATTTGATTTTGGCTCTTATTTTCCATCTCTGTCATTTGGCTCTACTTTCTAGGAGTTCTTTTTCTGTTTTCTGATGGTTTCTGTTTTTAACAGCTTCCTGTTCTTGTTTCATAGATGCAATGTCTTCCCGTATCTCTCTGAAAATATTAGTGATGGTTTACGTTTTAAGATTTTTCCCCCCTCCTGGTTTTTGTTTCTTCCAAATTTTCTATTTTGGTATCTCTTCCATGTTAGATGCTTTCTTCAGATATTTTACTTCATAGATGTCTCTTCGTGATTAGCAGTGGGATTTGAAAGCTGACTGGAAGCATTGAATGTAGTTATGGGGCCTGTTAATTTAGAGCATTACTGAAGAGTGATCACACTGGACTATTTGTAGGGAACTTTCAATGTTGGTATCTCTGAAGTTTTTCCCCTTGAGCTATTAGATTCCCCCAGAGAATACATTTCTGTTGCCTGCCTAGCAGGTAAAGGTGTGGCTGCCAGCCTTTATAAGAGTGTCAGCATTCATTATTCAGTATGTGTATGGTCACTTACCCTCAGACTCCAATTATTTTTGATAAAAGTATCCCTGCCCTCAGCCGGGCCAGTCAACTTCTTTGGAGTTTCACTCATTTTGCCCAGGTTAGAGTACAATGGCACGATTTTGGATCACTGCAACCTCCGCCTCCCGGGTTCAAGTAACTCTCCTGCCTCAGCCTCCCGAGTAGCTGGGATTACAGGCATGCACCACCACACCCAGCTAATTTTGCATTTTTAGTAGAGATGGGGTTTCTCCATGTTGGTCAGGCTGGTCTCGAACTCCCGACCTCAGGTGATCCAACCGCCTCCGCCTCCCAAAATGCTGGGATTACACGTGTGAGCCACTGCACTCGGCGGGCCAGTCAACTTCTAATGCAAAGAGTGTTTCTTTTTCCCTCTCTAGAGGAAACATTCTCCAGATGTAGAGGGAACAATGGATCTTCCCGATTCTCAGCTTTTACCAAGACTCCGTATTTTAGCCAATTACCTTCCATTCTACAGGTACCTATTGTTCCTTTTGTGGCACCTTTTGAGTATTGTGCTGTGTAAATCAGGTTGGTTCTGTTTTTCCTGCTGTTGGTTTAAGATTGAGATTTCTCCTTTGCTAAAAATGTTTCTTCCCTTCTATCTGCTTTTCAGCCAACAAATGTCTTGCTCTCTCCTCTCCTGTTTTTTCTATCTCTGTGGGTTTAAAAAAATAAAAGGGAAAATTACTTGCATTTTACTGGGGCTAGAAGGTTGAAATTAGTTATGTATTTTCAATTTTCTATCTTAACTCAGAAACCTGTGCAATAGGCCTGGTGCAGGTGCAGTGGCTCACAGCTATAATCTTAGCACTTTGGGAGGCCAAGCGGGGGTGAATCACTTGAGGTCAGGAGTTCAAGACCAGCTTGGCCAACATAGTGAAACCCTATCTCTAAAATACAAAAATTAGCCAGATGTGGTGGCACGTGCCTGTAGTCCCAGCTACTCAGGAGGCTGAGGCAGAAGAATCGCTTGAACCCAGGAGGTGGAGGTTGCAGTGAACTAAGATCACGCCATTGCATTCCAGCCTGGGCATCTCAGCAAGACCCTGTCTCAAAAAAAAAAAAAAAAAGAAAAAAAAAAAAAATCTTAAAAAAAG
>NW_016820251.1:919025-922429 GCF_001698545.2 Rhinopithecus bieti | reverse complement strand
AGAAAAAAAAAAATCTGTACAACAGTCTTTTAAACGCAGCTTGTATTCATAGTGTAGGTATACAATATGTTTTTATTCAATCCTCATTGATAGCGTTTCTTTCCAAATTTCTGCTCATATTGAAGTAATTTTTTTTAAAACTGCCAATACACTAAAAATTAATGTCATCATTTCTGAAACTTAACTTTCTTCCTTTCACTACTTTATCATTTCTTCTCTCCTTCATTACCAGAAAATCTTTTACCTCATCACATCTAAATCCTGCGATTTATGCCTGTCCCCTCTCTCTAGCCTTCATTTCTCTCAATGTAACCTTCCCCCTTGATGTTCTCTCAAAGCAGGTTGTTAAAGAAGTGAGCCCAGCCCCTTATTCTTTCTGTCATATGCTTTTTTTGCCCTTCTGCTCTGAGATGACCTTCACAGATGCCAGGGCCATGTTCTTCGACTTTCCAGGTTCTGAGCCAAATAAGCTTCTATTCTTTATACATTACCCAGTCTGTGATATCCTGTTCTATCAGCAGAAAAGGGACTAATACATTAATCTATCAAATTAAAGATATTTCTTGCTACTTCTGGTCTAAGAATTTGTATGAATAGTTGTACTGTTTCATTAATTTTTGTCAGAATCTATTGGGATATTTTTTAATCTGACAATATTGTAAAATACATCAAAAGATGTCCTAATGTTTAGCCATCTTTACATTTCTGGGATCAATCTTACTTTGTCATGATGTATTAATCTTATAATTGAATGCTGAATGTATAATAAATTTGATTTACATTATAGTCAAAACTTCCAATATGTTAGTATTTAAGGCAGTTTATCTCAATTTGCTGAAGTATATTTCTACCCAATACTAAGTAAATGTACTGTTAGTGTAAGAATTTTATACCCAGATTCCAGCAGAATTTTATTATTTTGCTCATGAAAATTGTTTGCTTCTATTAATAGATACTAACTGTTCAATGTTTTATATTTGTATTTAGCATGCATTTTTATTAATGTTTTGAGGAAAAGATTGTTAGCTGGCCTGTTGCAGATTGTAGAGTTGGATTAAAAGATAATGTAGGAACAACAGAAAAATACATTTGCCATGTTCTTTTACTTTGGTGCTCTATTCTCCCCTTCCTTGGTGGCTGGAAGACTCACAGAATTTGGTTAGAAATTTAGTTCCTCTTATTAATAGCTAGTAATTTCATAGTTACTCATTCTCTGTGAGCCTGAATTATGCCATCTATAATAACTGAAATCGTAACAATTACCATTTAGGGCTGGGCTAATAGACCCTCAAGAACACACCCACACATTGATAGTTTGTATACATTTTCAGCAAGGGAAAAGTAAATTATACACAGCTATTAGTGGAATACAGCAAATGGGTATCATTTGGACCATTTATCAGACCTGCACGGACATTTCTGCCTCTTAAGTCTAACAGGTAAATGGGTGAGCCATGCCATTACCAAAATATATATTCTAGGCTACTAACAGGTTGTAGGATAGGAGGCCCTTGAAACTCATGTTGCCTCTTATTGTACATAACATTTCCTCATGTGATTGGTTTTTTGTTCTGTTTTTTTTTGTTGTTGTTGTTTGTTTGTTTGTTTTTGAGACAGGGCCTTGCTCTGTCACCCAGGCTGGAGTGCAGTGGCATGATCTTGGCTCACTGCAGCCTCCGCCTCACGGGTTCAAGCAATTTTCCCACCTCAGCCTCTCGAGTAGCTGGGATTACAGGGGTGAGTAACCACCCTGTAATCCTGTTAATTTTTGCATTTTTAGTAAAGGCAGGGTTTCATCATGTTGGCCAGGCTGCTCTCTAACTCTTGACTTCAGGTGATCCACCCGCCTCGGCCTCCCAAAGTGCGGGGATGACAGGCGTGAGCCACCGCGCCCGGCCATGTGATTGTTATAGAGATGAAATGAGACAACAATATGTGATATCGAGCATAGTACTTGCTGCATTCCACTAGTTTTGTAAAGATGAGTACTTATATAAGTTATGTGTTGGGTACTATGCCAACCACGAGATGACGAGTTTTTAAAAGCATACTTGCCATAAAACCTAGTAGGTAGGGTAGATAAATAAATCACACATACAATGTATAGTCACCAGAGGCTTAAGGTAACCTACAAGCTGGGCTCTGAACTCAGATAGATATCTTATCGTCCACAGAGCTGGTTAGTTACCACAGAGCTGGTTAGTTACCTCAGGAGGTGCTGGCCAGAAGTAAAAGAAAGGTGTGTAGTCACAGGGCACAGCTAAGGCACGGAGTTTTGAGAGAAGGGCACATCCTGGAGCTGCAAGTGTATGAGTGCTGGGTTAGGAGGACGGATCTTCAGATGAGACTAATGTACAGGGGTTCCTAAAACGAGAAGTTGCCTTATCCCTGTTGCACGGCTCAGGGTCCCATCATAAACTCTAGAGTTTGCCAAGTTGAAATGTCCTCTGCACTAAAGCACAAACTGAGTTAAGTGCAATTGTTTACGGTCCAAGAAAGCTCGCTGACTGGTTACTTTTTTTCCTGGATGGCTGAGGTCACTTCTCAGTAATCTACAAGTCACGTCCACGTTTCTCTTCTCCTCGGTGCGCTAACCTAAAAAAGAAACTCGACGTTTACTTGACTAACTTGGTAATCAAGCTTCCCCGCTGGGACACTTAATATTTTAGGTACTTTCAGGCTACTAGGCCCTGGTCCGAGGCGCAGGTTCAGTCCCTTTTTTTTCTTTTTTTGTCTTCCATTTTTTCCCTCATAGTTAAAAGGCACTTCACAGTTAGACGCGGCATTTTAGAACTGCAGCGTGAAGCCAGAGCGTTTGTCCTATTGACCGGCCAACTTTTGGGCTCACTTTCGAGCCCTGTGGCACACAATTCTCAGATTCGACGGCTAACTCAGGAGACGCTAACCCTCGAATCGAAGGGAAATCGGAGTCTTGGTAAAAGCTGGATGGTTCACCGCTGTTAATGACAGCCGAGGGGAAAAAAAAAAATTCAACCAACCAAAACAAAAGTTAAAAGCGCCACGCTTTCTACTCTTTGCTGTCTGGCATCTTTGCTGTCTGGCAATCTGTTAATGGTGGCGTCCAGCAAACTGCAAATCAAGCTCCAGCCGGAGTCCGCAGGAGGGAGCGCAGGGGTGCGGCCCAGTCCCGGCGCCCAGCGCGTTGGCGCGCACACCCGGTTTCTGCAGACTCAGGTTTTCTGGCCCCGCCTCCTTCGGGCCCAGCTGATCTCCACCGCCCGTTAGGCCCGAAACCCAGGCGCCTGGAGCCCTGCGTCCTCCGCTTCCGGCCCCCGGAACGCCGAAGGCGCGGGAGCGGCCGGGTCAGCGCTTGGACCTGGGTCCGGCCCGCAGTCTCAGGGCCCCGCGGGCGCAGCAGGGCGGGAGGCGGGGCGGCCCGGCCG
>NW_016820251.1:885666-916337 GCF_001698545.2 Rhinopithecus bieti | reverse complement strand
CGTGAGCCCGCCCCAACTCACCCTCAGCCGGCTGGCCGGCGCGGCCATGGAGGTCTACATCCCGTCCTTTCGCTACGAGGAGAGTGACCTGGAGCGGGGATACACGGTAGGCGCGGGCCGCGGGCGGACAGGGCCCCGCGAGCCAGGCCTGCGGCTGCTGCGCCCAGGAGACACTCTCGGCCGCCGCCGCTTTGGCGCAGGGGGTCCCCTCGTTTTCTCTCCCCTCCCCCGGCCCAGAGGAAGGGCTGCGCCCTAGCGCGGTTGTCAAGGAAACGGGCGCCCCTCCCGGGCGCGGCGGCTGCGGGCACCCCAGCCCCTCGGGGTCCAACCCTTCTCCCGGCCGAGCTCCAGTCCTCGGACGGGGCTCTCGCCATTCTCCCCGCCGCCCGCCTTCAGGAGCCCAGGATGGGCTGCGTTCCTTTCTGGCACAGCTGCCTCTTCAGTCCAGACAGTAGTAGCTTCGCGGCAGGTTCACGCTGGCTTCCAAGTTCTGTACAATTCGTTCAGCTGGAAAACCTTTTTTTTTAAATCATAATTTACAGCTGTTTACTAGCCAAACTAAACACATGCATTGATTTTAGATGGTTTCCAAAGATTTTGCTTTTTGAGTTGTGCAGTTCCATGAAATGGCAAAATCACTTGCAGAGCACCTGTTTCATGCCTAGGACTGTGGTCACTGAGAAATGTGAAACAGGACCCCTGCTCTCAAGAGTGAAGGGGAGGGCAGAGACCAGGGCATGGGCCCTTTGAGTAACACGTTTACTAAGTGAATGGTTGGTGGAGATTTCCCAGTGAATTCAGAACGTTCTTTCCTGAACAGTCATTGCTAGTGGGAGAAATGTCTGAGTGTGTGTACACCTTGGAAGAATTTACTTACAGTTGTTAAAGAACCGATAGGGTTGAAGAAAGATTGCAGGGCAGTCTGAAAGGATTGTTATTTTATTTACATCAATCGCACACTTGCTAAACACCAATTACATTACTTTGATGGAGAATATTTTAACCCCTCTCCCTCCTCTAAATATTACTGGTATTTGGTGACAGTCTGTTTGGGCCCTTGTGTTTTCTTAGTTGGGACTAAATTACCCTCTCAAAGGAAGATTTAGAATGAAAAACAGTGATTGAAAAAATAGTCCAGGAAGTCGGTGGGTTTTTAGAATTGAGTAGACTGCTGGATCCAAGTGTTCGGAAACAAGTTGTTAAAGTGCTTTCCTTGGGAAGGAAAATGCAGGGAGAGGGAGCTGTGTTCCATAGTGGCAGTTATTTATTTAAATAATTCTTTCCAGTGCATTCACATTTTGTTACGTAGTCTGTATCTTCCTTAAAAACAAACAAACAAAAATTTAAAAAAAACTCTCGAGTTTGTTCAAGGCTTTTTTTTTTCTTGGAGATTTTATCCAAGTCTCTTAAGCCTAAAACCTTGCTTGTTGTTCCTTCTCCCAGGTATCTCACTTCTCCCATCAGCACTGTCAGCAGTCATGGAGGGCTTACCATCTTTGGGACGTTCATTTAGGATCTGAAGATAAAAAGGCTGCTTGTTAGAGGCGTTGGCTTTCAAAGAAAAGATGAAGTTGATCTCATTGGTTCAAGCTAAAAGTTAATTACCTTCAGAAATAAGCACTTTGAAATAGACCATGATTAAGGCTCATTGCCCATTATTGATTTTCTTCTATTAGACGAGCTGTGTTTTCTCCTAAAGCTTTATGTATCTTTTATTATTTGTATTTATGACCAGGCACGTGCCACACTCCAGGTTGTGAATTAAACTGATGTGGAAGGAGCTCTTTTTTGGACAAATTCGGGAGAGTCTGAAGATTGCTTATGTGATACGAGTTCGCTCTTTAAATATTTGCTTAAAAAAATGCTAACTCATCCAGATTGGGAGCTAAACTGTTAAAATCTCTCTCTCTCTCTCTTTTTCCTTTGAGACAGTCTTGCTCTGTCACCCAGGCTGGAGTGCAGTGGGGTGATCTCAGCTCACTGCCACCTCTGCCTCCTGGGCTCAAGTAATCCTCCCACCTCAGCCTCTGGAGTAGCTGGGACTACAGGCACATGCCACCACTCCTGGATAATTTTTAAATTTTTTGTAGAGACAAAGTTTCTCCATGTTGCCCAGGCTAGTCTCGAACTCCTGTGCTCAAGCAATCCACCTGCCTAGGCCTCCCAAAGCGCTGGGATTACAGGCATTAGCCACCACGCCCAGCCCTAAAATACCTTCTGAAGGGATTTATTTTGCGTCTGTGAGTTTGTGAAGCAATTATTAGATACTTTTCCCGTCTGAACAACCGATTTTATGATTGTACAACAGTTTTTCATTCAACAAATACTTACTGAGTGCCTGCTCTATGTATTCTGGGTGTAGGGAATATAGCAGTGAATAAGCTATGAATATAGCAGCTTAAAAAAAAAAACCCAAAATTTAAAAAATATTTCAGTTTCCTAAATAAGAAGCTGGTAAAATAATGTACACTTTCGTGTAAAAAAATACCTTTTTACTTTAGTGATTATGTTTGTGTGAATGTGTGTGTTTTTAAGAGCTAGAGTCTTGCTCTGTCACCCAGGCTGGAGTGCAGTGGCGCAATCCTAGGTCACAGCAGCCTTGGACTCTTGGGCTCAAGTGATCCTACCCCCTTGTCCTCTTGAGTAGCACAGGCATAAATCACCACACCTGGCTAATTTTTGTGTTTTTTGTAGAGATAGGATCTCAATATGTTGCACTGACTGGTCTCAAACTCCTAGGTGTAAGGGATCCTCCCACCTTGACCTTCCAAAGTGCTGGGATTATAGGCATGAGCCACTGAGCCTGGCCGGTGTTTGTGTTTAAAATTTAAAACATCCGGGCGTGGTGGCTCATGGCTGTAATCCCAGCACTTTGGGAGGCCGAGGTGGGCGGATCACTTGAGGTCAGGAAGCCGAGACCAGCCTAGCCAACATGGTGAAACTCCATCTCTACTTAAAAAAAAAAAAAATTAGCCAGGCATGGTGGCGGGCACGGGTAATCCCAGCTACTTGGGAGGCTGAGACAGGCGAATCGCTTGAGCCTGGGAAGCGGAGGTTGCAGAGAGCCAAGATCGTGCCACTGCACTCCAGCCTAGGTGACAGAGTAAGACTCCATCTCAAAATAAATAAATAAATAAATAAAAATAAAATTTAAAACACATTACATCACATTCTAACGAAGTCAGTAATAGGAAGTTTAAGGTAGAAATGGGTGGTTTCTCCTCTTTGCTTCTAGTCTCATTCCCCCAGAAATAAAGTGTCTGGGTGTATCTTAGAATTTTTTCCCTGTGCTGTGAGCACATAACTCTTTTTTTCTTTAAAAAAAATGCATGGCAAGATTTTAGCTGTCATCCTACAATTTATAGACATCTTTCTATATTGGTATGGAGAGGTCTGTCTCCTCTTTCTAACTACCGGAGATGGGCTCTACCATGGTAGGATGTGCCATAATTTTTTTCCCCAGGTGTCTGCTGATGGCCAAGACATCCTTGGACATGCTTTTTTATGCCCACTACTAGGATTTCTGTAGAACCTTAACTAGAAATGGTACTTCCAGCCCTTTACAGTTTTTACAGATATTGCACAATTGTTATTCAAGAAGTTTATACAAATTTATGCTTAGTGTACTAAATAATTTACCTTTAAAGAATGAATTTTTGCACTTTAAACATGTAAGGCTTTACTGTGTGCCTGTACTGTGTTGGTGGCCATTTAAAGATGGAAGGGTGATGTTCCTGCCCTTAGAGATTCTCAGCCCATACAGAAGCTGCTCAGAGCTAGGCTGGGAAAGGTTAGGGTGCCCCAATGTCAACTGGAGCCTTGTATCCAGGGACCTGAGGGAGGGAGAGGTCAGTTCGGCCTGGCAGGGTGGCTGTGCTGAGGTGGGGGTGCTTAGGAAATGCTGACTTTGAAATCTGATTAGGTTTTTGCTAGGACTGTGAATTTTAGAAAGAGGAAATACAGGATAAAATCTTACCTCGTAAGCCATTTTAAAACTCAGATATGCCCCCCAAAAAGGGGGGGGAGGGACACTTCTAAATAAGTTTGTGAAGAAGTAGGAGATGGTAGTGTAAGAAAATGCAGATGTACCCAAATGTTACTTCCTGGGGAGATTATTCTGTCCCATTCCCTACCCTATAGCTTACTTGTTTAATATCCTCTGCCCCAAGCTATAAACTCCTTGAGGCTAGGTAGTGTCCATCTCCACTGTTGTATCCTAATACAGAGTTCAGTACACGTCTGTTGAATAAATAATGAGTGATGTAATCTTCATAGGAGGAGGAAAACCAGAAGAGCCAGTGATCTTGAGGCGTGTAGCAGCTCAGAGAGTTAGATGGAGGGCTGTGCTGCAGACTGGCATTTCAGGATTGTGCAAAGCGATTGCAGTAAGAGTGGTGGGGAGAGATCAGCTGACTACCCTTGAGAGCTATAAGGGAGTGTGGACCTTAACTTCAGACAGGGAAGTCAGAGGGTAATTTTGAGGAAGGAAGTAACATGTAATCATTTTGTATTTAGAAAGATGACTGTCAGTTCAGGCTATTTTAACAAAATACAATCAACTAGGTAGTTTATAAATCACAGAAATTTATGTCTCACAGTTCTGGAGGCTGGGAAGTCCAAGATCAAGGTGCTGGCAGATTCAGTGTCTAGTGAGGGCCCATTTCCAGGTTTATAGGTGATCCCTGCTTGTTGTGTAGAAGTGGTGAAGATCTCACTGGGACCTATTTTATAAGGTTACTAATCCCAGTTATGAGGGCTCTGCCCATGACCTCATCACTTCCCAAAGACCTTGCCATCTAATACCATCACATTGGGTTTAGAATTTCAGCATAAGAATTTGGGGGAGACAATCAGACCGAAGCAATGATTCTGAAGTACTCATCATTTAAGAGACTCTTGCAAATGATCAGAAAGGAGAGGATGAAGGCTAGAACTAAGACTTTAGCTTTGAACATGGAAAGGAAGTGATGACTGCAAGAATCTCCAGTACCTGGTGACCAGATGTACGGCAGCAGGGTGACTCCTTGTGGGTGCAGGTACCAGTAAGCAAATAAGAACTGAAGTGGGGCAGGTATTTCGTCTGGGCACCCGCTAAGTTTTTGGTGATGGGTATAGCTATTTGATTTTGGAGTCTAGGGTGGATTGAAGTATGACTTAGAAATATGGCTCTAAGGGGACATTCAGCATAAAAGTTAAAAAAAAAAAAAAAAAAAAAAACCCAGAGAGAAAGAGTGAGGAAAGAGAGAGGGCCAAGGATAAAGCCTTAGAACTTGAATAAGCAAAGAAGTCCCATCCGAGAAGCCAGAGGGAGAAAGAAACCCAGGAGCATGAGGCAGGGAGAGAGAGCGTGGAAGATGCTTTAAAGAAAGAAAGTGCCAGATGCTCCTGAGTGGCCTTGCAATTTGAGGACGGAGAGCAATCCATTCTAAGAACTGAGAATAATAGGTCTTGGATGCCACTTTAGGCTGGTATTTTCAATTTTAAGATACATTGTTGACAAAAATAACAAAACTAGAATTACTACTTAGGTCACAATACAAAGGTATAAATGTATTAGACTTGAATTTTTTGTTTTGTTTTGATTTTTTGAGACAAAAATCTCCCTGCGTCACCCAGGCTGGAGTGCAGTGGTGTGATCTCGGCTTACTTCAGCCTCCACCTCCTGGGTTCAAGCTATTCTCCTGCCTCAACCTCACAAGTAGCTGGGCCTACAGGCGCGTGCCACCATGTCTGGCTAATTTTTTGTAGAGATGGAGTTTCACCATGTTGGCCAGGCTGGTCTTTGAACTCCTGACCTCAAGTGATCCACATGCCTCAGCCTCCCAAAGTGCTGGGATTACAGGCGAGAGCCACCACACCCAGCCTTAGACTACAGATTTTATAGCTGTAAAAATCAAAGAGTTGAATTAGATTCAAGTCCATTTTAAGTACGTGCTTGACTGTATGTGTTATGTGTAGACAAATATATCTTCTTGGGACCTGGATACTATCATGGATTTACTTGATAAACACTTAGAAACGTATCATGCTCTTCAGTACACAAGGCAGCTTCTTATATATAGGATCATAATGTGATATATTATTATGATCATTATTATTTTAAAGCTTTTATGGCTTAAACTGCAAAAGTTGAACAATTTAATAAACCATCATTTACCCATTGCGTACCTTCAATAGTTTACAATTCTTTCATTCACTACCCCTCAGTCCCTGTCTTTAAAAAAAAATTCTGGAGTATTTTCCAGCAAATTCAAAACATAATTTTATCTGTATATATTTTACTATGTATACCTGACAGATAAAGACTTTTAAAAAGCATAACCGGCCGGGCACGGTGGCTCAAGCCTGTAATCCCAGCACTTTGGGAGGCCGAGATGGGCGGATCACGAGGTCAGGAGATCGAGACGATCCTGGCTAACACGGTGAAACCCCGTCTCTACTAAAAAATACAAAAAACTAGCCGGGCGAGGTGGCGGGCACCTGTAGTCCCAGCTACTCCGGAGGCTGAGGCAGGAGAATGGCGTGAACCCGGGAGGCGGAGTTTGCAGTGAGCTGAGATCCGGCCACTGCACTCCAGCCTGGGCGACAGAGCAAGACTCCGTCTCAAAAAAAAAAAAAAAAAAAGCATAACCAACATGTAAATATTACCACAAAAATTAGCAATACCTTAATAGCATCCAGTTTCTGGTTGTTTTTGTTGGTTTTAAAATATGCACAATGTAAACCCTGCCTTGGAATTAACAGTGATTTATGTGTATTTTATTGTTACTGTAGTGCTTTTTAATATATGTATACACACACACACACACGTGTTTTCTTTTCGTTTTTTTAAAATTTTATTTTCGAGTTCTGGGATACATGTGAAGAATGTGCAGCTTTGTTACATAGGTAAACATGTGCCATGGTGGTTTGCTGCACTACTATTTTGTATTTTTGAGAACAAGGCCGAGATGCTGAGTGAGGAAGCCTGGCTACCTGAGAATGACTCTTCTGTTTCAGAATAGCTTTTTTTTTTTTTTTTTACAAAGGGTTTCACTCTGTCACCCAGGCTGGAGTTCAGTGGTAGAATCAGAGTTCACTGCAGCCTTGACCTCCCCAGGCTCAGGTGATTCCCCCACCTCAACCTCCCAAGTAGCTGGGACTACAGGTGCATGCCATCACATCCAGCAAATTTTGTATTTTTGCTGGAGACAGAATTTCACCATGTTGCCCAGGCTGGTCTTGAACTTCTGCATTCAAGTGATCCACCCACCTCAGCCTCTGAAAGTACTGAGATTGTAGGCATGAGCCACCACGCCCAGCCGCATTTAATAGTAAGGGCACTTTCCTCCCCAGAACCCCTGAGCAAATAAGTCTCCCTTCAGTTTCTTTCTCATTATCCCTAGTTGATTTCTCAACACAGAATTCCAGAGGAATTCCAGTGCCAATTTGCTGAGGCCAGGGTTATCTTAACCACCCATCATGGCAAGGAGGGTAGGTTAACCGGACAGAGTTAAAATAGGAGGCATCTCTGGAGCTGGGAATGGGTTAGTCCATTCCTGCCACCAAACCCCTCAGGCATCACAGTGGGAGAAGGGCAGCAGGATGTCAGGAAGACCACAATTCCACGCCACGTCCTTCAGTCATCCATTACCAACATGTATGATGAAGGAGGCCTTTGTTTAACAAGGACGTAGCTGGCACAGTGCCTCATTCGTGGTAGGCTCATAGCAGAAGCCCACATTAAATATTTGTTGAGTGATTAAATCAAGCATGTGTAAAATATGTTCCTTACCCTTTTTTTTTTTTTTTTTTTGAGACGGAGTCTTCGCTCTGTTGCCCAGCCTGGAATGCAGTGGCGCGATCTTGGCTCACTGCAAGCTCTGCCTCCCGGGTTCACGCTATTTCACGCTATTCTCCTGCCTTAGCCTCCCAAGTAGCTGGGACTACAGGCACCTGCCACCAAGAACAGCTAAATTTTTGTATTTTTTAGTAGAGACGGAGTTTCACCTTATTAGCCAGGATAGTCTCCATCTCCTGACCTCATGATCTGCCCGCTTCAGCCTCCCAAAGTGCTGGCATTACAGGCGTGAGCCACCGCGCCCGGCAGTATGTTCCTTACCCTTAAGGACAAGAAATACAGTTTGAAAACATTCTTCTTGAACATTAACAAACTTAGAATGGTACGTTCATTTAAGAATCAAAATAGGCACAAGAGGATTGAATTTTGTAAATGTGATGCTTAGAAATTTGGGGGCACAAGCAAGCTTGTTTTCATTGAGCTAGAAACATATTTTAACTTTTTTTTAGATGTTATTTTCAAATTTATGTATTCTTTAAAAATTTTTTTCATACAGGTGGGGGGGGTCTTGCAGTGTTGCCCAGGCAGGCCTTGAACTCCTAGCCTGAAGCAATCCTACCGCCTCAGCCTCCCAAAATGCTGGAATTACAGGCTTGAGCCACTGCACCTGCCTTAAGAACTTGGAAATAAACCAAATAAGTTATTTTGTTCTTCAGCCTGTTCCTTTACGAGTGTACAATCAAATGACTGGTTTTAAAATCACTTGGATTGGTTCTGTACTTAAAACACAAACTAGGTACCCAGTCTTGTATTTTGTATTTTTAGGAATTTTAAAAAAACTAATTTTGTTTTGTATTTGTGTGAAGCTTAGTCATAATTCTAAATCAAATATGCTGCATTGAGTTTATCTGCTGAAATTCAGCATGTTTTTGTCCTCACTCTGTTACCTTGTGCTCTCATTGATTACTATTTTTTAAAAAAAGTGGTATGAGGCTGTCCCCAGCACTACACTGATGAAAGGGAATTATTTTTTCTTCTGTATATAGAAGCTCTTACTGCTAGCAGATTTCTGGGATCAAAAGATGCCTGTAAAAATAATCATAGTGTTATCTATATAAAAAAAAATCTTATGGCTTATCCTTCCATTGAAAAAAATATAAACACATACTAATATATTTGTGTCCCCACTCCTTTTATTAAACAGTAGTATACTAAAACATTTGATTTCAACTTGCTGTTTTTACTTAAAGATATATCCTGGAGATCGCTGCACAGGGACATATATGAAGATGTATCATTCTTTTCCATACAGATACACCTCAGAGATATTGTGAGTTTCGTTCCAGACCACTGCAGTAAAGTGATTATCTCAATAAAGCAAGTCACACTAATTTTTTGTTTTCTTAGTGCATATAAATGTTTACACCACACTATAGTTTATTAAGTGTGCAATAGCATTATGTCTTTAAAAATGTACATACCTTAATTAAAAAGTATTTTATTGCTGAAAACTCTAATGATCATCTGAGCCTTCATTGAGCTGGAATCTTTGTTTGCCTTGATGGCTGCTGACTGATCAGGGTGGTGGTTGCTAAAGGTTATGACTGTGCCAATTTCTTTTCCTTTTTTGGAGGGGGGGGCGCGGGCGCAGAGTCTCGCTCTGTTGCTCAGGCTGGAGTGCAGTGGTGAAATCTCGGCTCACCACAACCTCTGCCTCCTGGGTTCAAGCGATTTCTCCTGCCTCAGCCTCCCGAGTAGCTGGGACTACAGGTGCACGCCCCTATGCTTGGCTAATTTTTGTATTTTTAGTAGAGACAGGGTTTCACCATGTTGGCCAGGCTGGTCTCGAACTCCTGACCTCGTGATCTGCCCACCTCAGCCTCCCAAAGTGCTGGAATTACAGACGTGAGCCACCACGCCCAGCTGACTGTGCCCATTTCCTAAGACAGTTAAGTTTGCCCTATCAATTGACTTTCTTTCGTGAAAGATTTCTCTGTAGCATGTGATGCTGTTTGATCGTATTTTACCCTCATAAATTCTTTCAAAATTGGTTTCAGGTATCTGGGCATGGTAGCTCTAACTTGTAACCCTAGCACTTAGGGAGGCCAAGGCAGGAGGGTTGCTTGAGTCCAGGAGTTTGAGACCAGCCTGGGCAACCTCACGAGACCCAGTCTCTATTAAAAAATAATTGGAATCAGCCCTGTCAAATGTTGCTGCTTCTTTATCAGCTAAGTCTGCGTAATGTTCTATATCCTTTGTTGTCATTTCAACAGTGTTCACACATCTTTATTAGGAGTAGTTTCCATCTCGAGAAACCACTTTCTTTGTCCTTCCTTAAGAAGCAACTTCTCACCCATTTATTATTATGAGTCCATTATAGGGTTATTAATTTACCTAATTTCAATATTGTTTGTCCTAAGGAGTAGTGAGGCCTAAGGAGAGGGAGAGAGACAGGGAATTGCTGGTCTGTGGAACAGCCCAACACACAACATTTGTCAGTTAAATTTGCCAACTTGTATTTATTTACTTATTTTAGGTTCAGGGGTACATGTGCAGGTTTGTTATATGGGTAAATTGCATGTTATGGGAATTCGGTGTACAGATTATTTCATCACCCAAGTAATGGGCATAGTACCCAGGTAGGTTTTTGATCTTCTCCCTTCTCCCTCCCTTCACCCGCAAGTAATTCCTGGTGTCTGTGGTTCCCTTCTGTATCCATGTGCTCTTGTTGTTTAGCTCCCTTAAAAGCTCACTTCTAAGTGAGAATGTACAGTATTTGGTTTTCTGTTTCTGTATGTGTTTGCTTAGGTTAATGGCCCCCAGCGCCATCCAAGTTGCGACAAAGGACATGATCTTGTAATTCTTTATGGCTGCACAGTATTCCATGGTGTATATGTACCAAGATTTCTTCATCCAGTCTACTGCTGATGGGCATTTAGGTTGATTTCATGTTTTTGCTACTGTGAATAGTGCTGCGATGAACATACATGTGCATGTGTCTTTATGGTAGAATGATTTATTTTCTTAGGGTATATACCCAGTAATTGGAATGCTGGGTCAAATGGTAGTTCTTTGTCCTTTTTTTTTTTGAGACAGAGTCACCCACGCTGGAGTGCAGTGGTGCCATCTCGGCGCACTGCAACCTCTGCCTCCCAGGTTCAAACAATTCTCATGCCTCAGCCTCCTCAGTAGCTGGGATTACAGGTGCCCATCCCCATGCATAGCTAATTTTTGCATTTTTAGTAGAGACGAGATTTCACCATGTTGGCCAGGCTGGTTTTGAACTCCTGACCTCAGGTGATCTGCCCACCTCGGCCTCCCAAAGTGCTGGGAATACAGGCATGAGCCACTGCACCTGGTCTGTTACTTATTAAAAGCTGTAAGTAGCTCAAAAGAAAAGTTTCCTTGACTCCAATGTCTTCCAGTCGGTGCTGCAGTCTATTTCCTTTGGGTCAAGGGTCTCCTCAGTATCTTTCCTTCATGGTTGTCACAAAGATGTTACCAGAAAGGGGTCCTGATCCAGACTCCCAAGAGAGGGTTCTTGAATCTCACACAAGAAATAGTAAGAAGCGAATCCATAGAGGAAAGTAAAACCAAGTTTATTAAGAAAGTAAACGAATAAAGAATGGCTCCTCCATAGGCAGAACAGCCTGCATATGTTATTTTTTGACTTTTTAATAATAGCCATTCTGAAAGATGTGAGATGATATGTCGTTGTTTTGATTTGCATTTTCTACTGATCAGTGATGTTAAGCATCTGCTCATATGCTTGTTGGCTGCTTGTTTATCTTTTGTTTGTTTGTTTGTTTTTTCTGGGACAGAGTCTCCCTCTGTTGCCCAGGCTGGAGTGCAGTGGTGCCATCTTGGCTTACTGCAGTCTCCACTTCCCAAGAGCGATTCATCTGCCTCAACCTCCCGAGTACCTGGGACTACAGGTGCCCACCACCACACCCAGCTAATTTTTGCATTTTTAGTAGGGATGAGGTTTCACCATGTTGGCCAGGCTGGCCTCGAACTCCTGACCTCAGGTGATCCACCGACCTCAGCCTCCCAAAGTGTTGGGATTATAGGCATGAGCCACCAGGTTTGGCCTGTTTGTCTTCTTTTGAAGTGTTGGTCCAGACGTGGTGGCTCACGCCTGTAATCCCAGCACTTTGGGAAGCCAAGGTGGGTTGATCACGAGGTCAGGAGTTCAAGACCAGCCTGACCAAGATGATGAAACCCCGTCTCTACTAAAAGTACAAAAATTAGCCTGGTGTGTTGGTGGGCACCTGTAATCCCAGCTACTCGGGAGGTTGAGGCAGAGAATTGCTTGAACCCAGGAGGCGGAGGTTTCAGTGAGCTGAGATGGCACCACTGCACTCCAGCCTGGGCAACAGCTTTGTCTCAAAACAAAAACAAAAACATGGGTGGCACCACAGTTCCAAGAAATCTTCACCTTTTGGCCAGATGCAGTGGCTCATGCCTGTAATCCCAGCACTTTGGGAGGCCGAGGTTGGCGGATCACCTGAGGTCGGGAGTTCGAGACTAGCCTGACCAAGGTGGTGAAACCCCATCTCTACTAAAAATACAAAATTAGCTAGGCGTGATGGTGCATGCCTGTAATCCCAGCTACTCTGGAGGCTGAGGCAGGAGAATCTCTTGAAGCTGGGAGGTGGAGGGTGTGGTGAGCAGAGACTGTACCATTGCATTCCAGCCTGGGCAATAAGAGCGAAACTCTATCTCAAAAAAAAGAAAGAAAAGTGTTTGTTCGTGTCCTTTGGCCACGTTTTAATGGGGTTGTTTGGTCTTTGCTTGTAAATTCATTTTAAATTCCTTATAGATTCTGGATGTTAGACCTTTGTCACATGCATAATTTGCAAATATTTTCTCCCATTCTGTAGGTTGTCTGTTTACTGTGATAGTTTCTTTTGCTGTGCAGAAGCTCTTTAGTTTAATTAGGTCCCATTTGTCAATTTTTGTTTTTGTTGCAATAGCTTTTGACTTTTTTGTCATGAAATCTTTGCAGGGGCCTACGTCCAGAATGGTATTTCTTAGGGTTATCATTAGGGGTTTTATAATTTTAGGTTTTACATTTAAATCTTTAATCCATATTGAGTTTAATTTTTTTTTATTTAACAATTTTTTTTTTTTTTGAAAAGGAGTTTCACTCTTCTTTCCCAGGCTGGAGTGCAATGGCGCTATCTCAGCTCACTGCAACCTCCACTTCCCAGGTTCAAGTGATTCTCCTGTCTCAGCCTCCCGAGTAGCTGGGATTATAGGCATGCGCCACCACACCCGGCTAATTTTTGTATTTTTATTAGAGACAGAGTTTCACCATATTGGTCAGGCTGGTCTCGAACTCCTGACCTCAGGTGATCTGCCTGCCTCAGCCTCCCAAAGTGCTGGGATTACAGGCATGAGTCACTGCACCCGACCTGCGTTTGTTTTTGTGTCTGGTGTAAGGAAGGGGTTCAGTTTCAATCTTCTACATATGGCTACCATTTATCCCTTCACCATTTACTTATTTATTTTTTAACCTTTTTTTTTTAGTTTCAGAGGTACATATGCCTGTTTGTTATGTAGGTCAACTCATATCACAGTGGTTTGGTGTACAGATTATCTCCTCATCATCGCTTCTTGGCCTTTTGGCTAAGATTAAGTGCAGATTATCTCATCATCCAGGTACTAAACCTAGTACCTGATAGTTATTTTTTGTGATCCTCTTTCTCCTCTCATCCTCCACCCTCCATTAGGCCCCAGTGTGTGTTGTTCCCTTCCATGTGTCCATGTGTTCTCATCATTTAGCTCCCACTTATAAGTGAGAACATGTGTTATTTAGTTTCTTTTCCTGCATTAGTTTGCTAATGATAATGACCTCCAGCTCCATCCATGTTCCCGCAAAGGACAGTCTCTCATTCTTTTTCATGGCTGCATAGTATTCCATGGTGTGTATGTACCACCTTTTCTTTATTCAGTCTTCCTCTGATAGGCATTTTTTTTTTTAATTTTGAGATGGAGTCTCGCTCTGTTGCCCCGGCTGGAGTGCAGTGGCACGATCTCAGCTCATTGCAACGTCCACCTCCCGGGTTCTAGTGATTCTCCTGCCTCAGCCTCTCAAGTAGCTGGGACTACAGGTGTGCGCCACCACACCCAGCTAATTTTTTGTATTTTTAGTAGAGACGAGGTGTCACCATGTTGGCTAGGATGGTCTCGATCTCTTGATCTCGTGATCCACCCGCCTCGGCCTCCCAAGGTGCTGCGATTACAGATGTGAGCCACCGCGCCCGGCCCCTTTGATAGGTATTTAGATTGATTCCATGTCTTTGCTCTTGTGGATAGCCAGCACCATTTATTGAGTTTGCCATCTTTTAATAGGTGTGGCTTGTGGAACTCCAAAACAATTACTGTAGTAACATGTAAGATCACTGATCACAAGTCACCATAACAGATAAAATAATAATGGAAAAATTTTTGAAATACTGGGAGAATTACAAAACTGTGACACAGAGACACGAAGTGAGCACATGCAGTTGGAAAAATGCCGCCGATAGGCTTGCTCGACGCAGGATCACGGCAAAACTTTAATTTGTAATAAATGCAGTATCTGCAAAACATGTTAAAGCAAAGTATACTCAAACAAGGTAAAGCCTGTATCTGAATTGTTCTCCATTGTCTTCAATCAATAGCCTGTGTGTATGTCTTTTTGGATTTTTGTCAGTGAGTCTTTAGAATAAATTTCTAGCAGTGGTTACTGGACCAAAAATTAAATGCATGTTTAATGTCAGCTGATGTCGTCAAATTCCCATCCATAGGAACTGTGGCATTGTGCATTACTGTAGCAGTTTATGAGTGTATATCCTTCCTCATAAGCTTGCCAACTGAGTGTCCTCAGGCTCTTGGATTTGTGCCAATCTGCTAGGTGAACAGTAGTATCACAATGTAATTCTTAATGTCATTCATGATTTTTTGAATTAGGAATGAAGTCGAACATCTTTTTATATGGTTAAGAATCATTTTCATTTCTTTCTGTGAATAAGACAGTTTATAAAATTGTATTTATTATTTTAAATGTCTCACTATTTCAGTAGCTGGGACTACAGGTGCCTACCACCACGCCTGGCTAATTATTGTATTTTTGGTACAGATAGGGTTTCACCATGTTGCCCAGGCTAGTCTTGAACTCTAGGACTTAAGTTATCCACCCGCTTCTGCCTCCCAAAATGCTAGAATTACAGGAGTGAGCTACCAGGCCCAGCCTGACTTGTCTGTTTTAATGCCATTGATTTCTAGGTATCATGCCTGGATATTGTAATCATTTACCTGGATATTGTAATCATTTGCCTGAATATTGTAATCATTTGCATTTGAATAAATGAATGAATGAGACCTGCTTATGTTAGTCTTACCTTAAGAGATTTAGGGAAGGGAAAAAGTTAATGGCTCATGCCTTCAGTCTCAGGTACTCAGGAGGCCAAAGCAGACTTGAGCCCAGGAGTTGGAGACCAGACTGCACAACATATGGAGACCTTGTTTCCTCAACAAAAAAAATTTGGCTGGGTACAGTAGCTCATGCCTGTGATCCTGGCACTTTGGAAGGCCAAGGTGGGAAGATCCCTTGAGCCCAGGAATTTGAGGAGTAGCCTGGGCAATGTAGTGAGAACTCGCCTCTACAAATAATTTTAAAAATTAGCTAGGCCTAGTGGTATGTACCTGTGGTCCCTACTGGAGAGGCTGAGGTGGGAGGATTGCTTGACCCTAGGAGGTTAAGGCTACAGTGAGACATGATCACTCTACTGCACCCTAACCTGGGTGGCAGAGCAAGACACTGTCTCAAATAATAAGTAATAATAATTGTCGATGAAAAGAGTCGAACTGTGTAAAATATTTGAGGATATTTATTCTGAGCCAAATATGAGTGACCATGGCCCGTGACAGCCCTTGGGAGGTCCTGAGAACATGTGCCCAAGGTGGTCAGGGCGCAGCTTGGTTTTATACATTTTAGAGAGGCATGAGACATCAAATACATTTTAGAAATACATTGGTTTGTCCAGAAAGGTGGAACAACTCAAAGCCAGGAGCTTCCAGGCTATAGGTGAATTTAAACGTTTTCTGGTTGAGTTTGCCTAAAAACCTGGGATAGATAGAAAAGGAATGTTCAGGTTAAGACAAAGACAGTTGTTAAGTTAAGTTCAGGTTAAGACAAAGACTTCAAAGTTCTTTTGAAGTCTAATAGTGGCTGCCCTTAGAGACAATAGGTGACAAATGTTTCCTATTCAGTTCTTTGTTAATCTCTTTAGGATTAGGATTGGGAGGTTCTGGAAGAAAAAGGTCTTCTAGCTATGTTAATATTCTTTACAGATGTAAATTTTCCCCCACAAAGAACAGCTTTGCAGGGCCATTTCAAAATATGGCAAAGAAACATGTTTCAGGGTAAAATATTTTGATGTTCTTCTTTTGTCTCCTAATGTTATGCTGGAGTCAGGTTGGAAAGTAAATCATGCTATATAGGATTAAATAAAACCCATCTGTGGGCATGACTCCCCAGACCGCTTAGATAGGAATTTGGGCAAGATAAAAAATCAGAGTTTAGTCCTCATAATTAACATAAGACATAGACTAACCATTGATGTACTTTACGTGTGTAAGTTCCCCAAAGCTCCTGGCTCATGGTCCTAGCTCATAGGCTGTGTTTGTTATCTTTGGGCCACTCTAAACATTGAAAGAAGTCTTCCTCTATCTTTTATTCCATTTGTGGAATCAGATTAGCCCTGTAGGAGGTGAAGGGGCACTACCAGTGAGAGGTACATACTACATTTCTAACAATTTTTGAAGAGTGAAATAATTTTTTTTTTTTGGAGACAGTCTCACTGTGTTGCCCAGGCTGGAGTGCAGTGGCGTGATCTCAGCTCACTGCAAGCTCCGTCTCCCAGGTTCACACCATTCTCCTGCCTCAGCCTCCCAAGTAACTGGGACTACAGGAGCCCGCCACCATGCCCGGCTAATTTTTTGTATTTTTAGTAGAGATGGGGTTTCACTGTGTTAGCCAGGATGGTCTTGATCTCCTGACCTTGTGATCCACCTGCCTCTGCCTCCCAAAGTGCTGGGATTACAGGCATGAGACACTGTGCCCAGCCAAGAAAATTTTTAAAGCTGAATTATTATTTTTTTTTTTTTTTTTTTGAGGCGGAGTGGTCGCTCTGTCGCCTGGACTTGGAAGTGCAGTGGCGATCTCACCTCACTGCAAGCTCCACCTCCCCGGGTTTACGCCATTGCCTGGCCTCAGCCTCCCGAGATAGCTGGACTACAGCGCCCGCCACCGTCCGCCCGGCTAGTTTTTGTCATTTTTAGTAGAGACGGGGTTTCACTGATGGTTCGCCAGGATGGTCTCGGATCTCCTGACCTCGTGATCCGCCCGTCTCGGCCTCCCAAAGTGCTGGGATTACAGGCTTGAGCCACCGCGCCCGGCCAAAAGCTGAATTATTTAATTATCTGTCTAGTAGGAAAATGTCATCTCATAGTAACAGAATTAATTTTAGTTTCACTCAGGTGGGATCTTTTTATCACTTACTTTATGTTCCCAATCTAATAAATAAATGCAAGAAAAAGAAACTTGAGGCCTGGTGCGGTGGCTCATGCCTATAATCCCAGCACTTTGGGAGGCCAAGGTGGTTAGATCACTTAAGGTCAGGAGACCAGCCTGGCCAACATGGTGAAACCCTGTCTCTACTAAAAATACAAAAACTAGCCGGCATGGTGGTGCGCCCCTGTAATCCCAGCTACTGGGGAGGCTGAGGCATGAGAATTGCTTGAATCTGGTAGGTGGAGTTGGCAGTGAGCCGAGATCCTGCCACTGTACTTCAGCCTGGGTGACAGAGGGAGACTTTGTCTACCACCCCTCCCAAAAAAAGAAACTTGACCCAGCCCTGTGAAGCATTACAACTCAGCACTGTAACTGAGTCTTCAAAAGGCCATTCCATCATTCTACCACACCAGCTGTTTCAGGATGATGGGGAATATGGTAAGCAGTGAATTCCATGAGTACGGGACCATTGCCTCACTTCATTTGCTATTTCGTTTGATTTGGGAAAACTCTCAGAGGATTTTTTTTTAACCTTCCTGAAAACTTTAGAAGGAGCAGAAAACCTTCCACAAAGCTAAAATCCCTCTCAAATCCCATGTAATTTGCTACTTAAATTCTGATTATTAGATTGGGCATATTTGAAACGCCCAATGTGGTGTCCCTTTTCAGTTGCTTTTTTTCTTCTTTTCTGAGGAGAGTGAGTTGGTATTTGAAATATGCTCTTCCCCTCTTCTCGTTGATTTTATAATTCTCATTCTAAGGAAAAGCCAGTATGTGAATTGAGTCTCACCAGCTGTCTTTTCTTAGTAGGGATTTTTTCATAAACTATAAGCTCTTTTCTCTACATCCTCACCCTTTTCTCCATTTCTTGCTAATGGAAATTCATCTGATTATTGAGGTTACATAGATAGAGCAAAAATTCATTTCTGTGGTTACTTATTCTGTGCCTCCCATTCCCAGTGGTTGCATTGGTGTTGCAGGGCAGGGACCGCTGACATGAAAGCTCACTCTGGAAGGCTGAGTGGAAGTTTGCCAGTTTGAGAAAGGGAGGGGAATCATTTTAGGCTCAGGGAATTGTATGGGGAAGTGTAAGAAGTGTGGATGGTTGGTAAGGAGGGACGCATACTGGGGTTGGAGCTTGAAGAGTTGGGTTGAGTGGTTGCGGTGGGACTGAAGATCCCAGCTAAAAGTATGGTCTGGAAGTAGCCACAAGTAGAGAGTGGTTTTTTGTTTGGTTTTGTTAAGAGGAGAGAAACATCAGGGGTACAAGTGACAAAAGAAAGAGGCCGGGCTAAGTGGCTCACGCCTGTAACCCCAACACTTTGGGAGGCCGAGGTGGGCAGATCACAAGGTCAGGAGATCGAGACTATCCTGGCTAACAAGGTGAAACCCTGTCTCTACTAAACCCCACTCTACTAAAGTACATGGTGGTAGGTGCCTGTAGTCCCAGCTACTGGGGAGGCTGAGGCAGGAGAATGGTGTGAACCCAGGAGGCGGAGCTTGCAGTGAGCTGAGATTGTGCCACTGCACTCCAGCCTGGGCAACAGAGCAAGACTCCGTCTCAAAAAAAAAAAAAAAAAAAAAGGGAAAGAAAGGAAGAAAAGATAGTTTCACCAGTAATTAAAGAAACCCAGTATAAAACAAGGCATGTGTTTTTTTTTTTAAATTCAATAGGCAAAATGGAACAGATTGATAAAAACCAGTCCTTTTGAGGATGGAGGTAAGAGGAGACAGGTTCTCTAACACACTATTGGTGAGACTGAAAGTTGGAAGCTGTATTTTGGAGGTCAATTTGGCAGTATATATTCGATAAGATATTTACATACCCTTTGAAACAACCTTCCCACTTTTTAGTCTATATCCATAAATTCATAAAGATATACATATAAAGTTGTTCATTGTAGCATGGTTTACAATATCAAGAGAAAATGAAAACAAGTCATCTACTTAACAAATACTTATCTACCTATTAAGTGGCAGGCACACTTATCTCCCTCTGGGGATACAGTAACGAAAAAAAGAATCAAAATTCTCTACCTTCAAGGAGCTTGCATTGTAGTTGGGGGAGAGTAAGAGTAAACATGATAATTAAATTAAATATAGTATCTTAGATAGTTGTAAGCACTATGGAGGAAAAGAAACAAAGGAAGATAGATAAAGAGTGCCCGGGGATCATCAGAGAAGCCTTCCCTGGAAAGGCAACATTGGAACCGGGACCTGAAGGAGGTGAGGGGGTGAGTCATGAGGTTATCCAAGAGAAGTGTCTTTTAGGCAGAAGGAACAGTATGTGCAGAGAACATGAGGTGGAAGTGTGCATAATGTGTTTTAAGAGTAGAAAGGAACCAGTGGATTTGGAATGGAGTAGGAAAATAGAGAGTGATAAGAGATAAGGTCATATATAGTGTGGTGGGGGAAATAATGGGAAATGGAATGGTGGGGTACGAGGGCAGAGCATAGGTCTGGTAGGCAGTGATAAGGACGTTGGCTTTTCTTTTTTCATTTTTTTTTTTTGAAGGGGAAGGAGACAAGGTCTCACTTTCTGACTCAAGCTGGAGTGTAGTGGTGCAGTCATGACTTGCTGCAGCCTTAACATCCCAGGCTCAAGTGATCCTCCTGCCTCAGCCTCCCAAGCAGCTGGGACCATGGATGCATGCTACCACATCTGGCTAATTTTTTATTTTTTGTAGAGGAGGGGTCTCACTTTGTTGCCAAGGCTGGTCTCAAAGTCCTGTGCTCAAGAGATCATCCCACCTTGGCCTCCCAAAGTTTTGGAATTACAAGCATGAGGCACTGTACCCAGCCCATGTTGGCTTTTACTTTGAGAAGTAGAAGGCAGAGGAGCGACGTGATTCAGTAAGTATTTATTGATCACCAACCATGTGCCAGGAACTCTTCTAGATGCCAAGGACACAGTAGCAAAAAATATAAATGAAAATCCCTGCCTTTGTGGAGCTTACCTACTGGTTACATGAGTCATGTCTTAAAAGAATTACTCCCATTTTAATGTGGAGAATAAACTATAGGAAGAGTGGTACAGATAGGAAGCTCAGGAAGCTACTGTAGTATCCCAAGTGAAAGATGATGATGGCTTAGAACAGTTAGTTCTGTGGAAGGAAGTGTTGGAAGATGGTTGGATTCTGGATAGCTCCTGGTGATTGAGGCAATAGGATCCACTGATGGATTAGATTTGGGGCATGAGAAAAAGTGAGGAACAAGGGTGACTCCCAAGGTTTTTAACCTGAAAAAAGGGAAGAATTTTAACCGCCCAGTGGGTTCACCCTGCCTGCTGCCTAGGCTGAGCCGATTTATCGAGACAGGGGGACTTCAATAGAGAAAGAGTAATTCACGAAGAGCCTGCTGTGCAGGAAACTAGAGTTTTAGTATTTCTCAAATCAGTCTCCCCAAACATTCAGTGATGAGTTTTAAGGACAGCTTAGGGGGTGGGGAGGAGCCAGTGAGCCAGGAGTGCTGATTGGTCAGGTCAGAGATGAAATCATAGGGAGTCAGAACTGTCTTCTTGCCCTGAATCAGTTCCTGGGTGGGAGCCACAAGACCAGATGAGCCAGTTTATCAATGTGGGTGGTGCCAGCTGATCTATCAAGTGCAGGGTCTGCAGAATATCTTAAGCACTGATCTTAGGAGCAGCTTAGGGAGGGCAGATTCTTGTAGCCTCCAGCTGCATGACTCCTAAACCATAATTTCTAATCTTGTGGCTAATTTCTTAGTCCTACAAAGGCAGTCTAGTCCCCAGGCAAGAAGGAGGTTTGCTTTGGGAAAGGGCTGTTATCGTCTTTGTTTTAAACTATAAACTATAGACTAAGTTCCTCCCAAGGTTAGTTCAGCCTACACTCAGGAATAAACAAGGGCAGCTTGGAGGTTGGAAGCAAGATGGAGCCGGTTAGGTTAGATCTTTCACGGTCTCAGTCATCATTTTGCAAAGGCAGTTGCAGAATGATGGCATTGTTTACTAAGCAGGAGACTGTGGGTAGAGCAGGTTCTGAAGTACCATTTCACAGGTGCTTAGTTTGAAATGTTTGACCAAATTATCGGGGCATCCTATGGCCTACTGAAGTTGTCGCATAAAATTAGCCATGAGAAGCCTATTTCCTGTCAACTTGGTATTCATACACATTTCCTGAAACCATACTTACTTAAAGAAAGGCAAAGTAAAATGAGGTTTGTTTGCTTGCTTTTTATTTATTTTTATTTAGAGACTGAATCTTGCTCTGTCGCCCAGGCTAGAGCACAATGGCACGATCTCTACTCACTTGCAGCCTCCACCTCCCGGGTTCAAGTGATTCTCGTGCCTCAGCCTCCTGAGTAGCTGGGATTACAGGTGGACACCACCACGCCTGGCTAATTTTTGTATTTTTAGTAGAGTAGTAGAGATGAGGTTTCACCATGTTGGCCAGGCTGGTCTTGAACTCCAGACCTCAGGTGATCCACCCACCTTGGCCTCCCAAAGTACTGGAATTACAGGCATGAGCCACTGTGCCCGGCCACTTGCTTGCTTTTTAATTCAATAGGAAAAATGGTAAAGATTGATAAAAACCAGTCATGATGAGGATGGAGGTGAGAGGAGGCAGGTTCTCTAACACACTATTGGTGAGACTGCAAGTTGGAAGCTCTAATTTGGAGGTCAAATACTGTCTTTATTCTCCAAATAAAGATACAACAATTTCATAATTCCACCTTACATGATACATCCATCCTATAATCCCAAATACACTAACTCCTTCCCCAGAAGAGAAGGTAGAATCCTTGAGTGATGTTTATTCTTCTTGATATCTTATAATTTAAATACGATGATATAAAGTTGACACTTAAATATGACATAAAGTCAGCACATCATATGTTACATGATAAGGGGTTAAGAGAAGAAAACAAAGATAGTTGTTTACTATATATACATACATATTTTTGTAACAAAATAAGGAGGAAATATTCATGACAATTCGGTCTTAATTTCTGTAACTGGTTGTGTGGTCATAGCTGGCATTATTTATTTATGAATGAATGAATAACAAGAGTCTCGCTCTGCTGCCTAGGCTGGAGTGCAGTGGCGGGATGTCAGGTCACTGCAACCTCCTCCCAGGTTCAAGCAGTTCTCCTGCTTCAGCCTCCCGAGTAGCTGTTATTATAGGTGAGTGCCACCATGCTGGCTAATTTTTGTATTTTTAGTAGAGTTGGGGTTTCACCATATTGACCAAGCTGGTCTGGAACTCCTGAACTCAAGTGATCTGCTCACCTCAGCCTGCCAAAGTGCTGGGATTACAGGTGTGAGCCACCATGCCCTGCCATAGCTGGTATTTATAAATACCTCTACCCATTCCATATTCCCTTTGCCTCCAGCAAGCACCTCAGCTGGCTGTGTTTCTTTACCTGGTAGGTCACTCAAACCTTCATTCCTGAAGGGTCTGGGCTATTAGTAGTCCTGCCTGAATTGGGTTGCTGCAGTTTTTTTCACTGACTTTAATTATAGGGTACAGTAATATTAATACTATGCTTGAAGGGATCTCCTGTATTCCAGACAGGAGGTCCTTACCTCTATTGTGGAGTAGTAGTCCAGTTTCCCTTTGGTAGGCAGGATCAATCACCCCAGCCAGTACATAGCAGAACAATACATGGCACAGTAATTCCCATCTTTGCTTGTAAATTTAAAGACATGAGCATAATGCCAAGTGGCTAGGCAGCAGCCTTAGCTTTCATTTCATCAGAATCGTTGTATCTCCTGGTGGAAGCATTCCTCACTATGGAACTATGACCTCTAGGCCAGCAGAGCATAAAGTCCTGGGGACAGGAAGCAAACATTTTGCTAGTGGGTCACTAGGGGTAAAGGTGAGTGGTGGTATTCCCCTTTCTACCTCTTGATTCCTGGGCCTATCACTCCTGGTTATGGGAGAAGCAGCACTATGTATTACATGTTGTTTCAGAGCATGTATAGCCTTGGGAAGAAACTTGACCCAGCCCTGCGAAGTGTTGCAACTTAGCTAGCACAGTGACTGAGTCTTCAAAAGGCCATTCCATCATTCTACCACGCCAGCTGTTCAGGATGATGGGGAATGTGGTAAGCCCAGTGAATTCCACGAGCATGGGACCATTGCCTCACTTATTTGCTCTGAATGTTCCATGACAGTGGATACAGTATCCTGTAAGTCCAGGAATGATAGTTTTGGCAGAAGCACTGTGTGCAGGGAAGGCAAATCTGTATCCAGAGGAAGTGTATTCCAGTAAGGACAAAACTCTGCCACGTTCATGATGGAAGCAATCCATTGTAACCAACCTGCTGTCAGGTGTCTGGCTGATCATTCCCAATGTGGAATAGTGCCATATTGGGGCCTCAGTGTTGATCTCTGCTCCTGGCAGATTGGGTGCTCTGCAGTGGTTGTAGCCAGGTTGGCTTTGGTGAGTGGAAGTCCATATTTCTGAGCCCGTGCATAAACTCTATTCCTGCCACCATGGCTACTTTATGAGCCCATTGCGTTATGCCAGTGGTGACTGGGGAAAGAGGCTGACTCGTATGCACAGAAGGAGTCATTTTATTCAAATCCTCATGATTATTAAAATCCTCCTCTGCCGAGATCACCCTTTGGTGGGCATTCACATGAGACAAAAATATCTTCACAGTTTTTTGCCTGTTTAGAGAGGTCTTCCACGTAGGTCTTCTTGGAAGACATGGTCTTCCAAGTCGTATTCCTTCCAAGTCCGTGACCATCCTTTCAGACCATTGGCCACAGCCCCTGAATTGTTGTGTAATCACATGTCTGGCCATTTCTCCTTCCAAGGAAAGTTTATAATCAAATGTACTGCTTGAAATTCTGCCCAGGGGAAGGATTTCTCTTCACCACTTTCCTTCAAAGATATCCCAGAGAGGGACAGTGGTACTGCAGCTGTGCACTTCCAGGTAGTACCTGTATATCATGTAGAACCATCTGTAAACCTCTGTTAGAATGATCATAGGGAACTCCCCATGGGGCCATAGGTGCAGGCTGGGAGAGAGAAGGCAGTGTAGCTGGATTAGGGACCATGGCGTCTGGGCCACCTCTTCCTGTAACTTACTTGTGCCTTCAGGGCCTGCTTGGGTCCATCTCATATCTACTACTTCCATTTGATGATGGAGTGCTGCTGATCATGCCCAACTTTATAGCTTGATGGGCCAGATAACACACTGTTCATGATGGCCAGCTCAGGTCACATGGTAACTTGGTGGCCCATGGTTAAGCATTCAGTCTCCACTAAGACCCAGTAGCAGGGTAAGTGCTGTTTCTCACAAATAGAGTAGTTATCCACAGAGCTTGGCAGGGCTTTGCTCCAAAATTCTAAGAACCAGCATTGCAGTTCACCTGTAGCCACCTGCCAGAGACTCCAAACAACATCCGTATCTGCCACGGATACTTCAGGCACCATTGGATCTGCTGGATCACATGGCCGAAGTGACAGAGCAGTTTGCATGGCAGCTTGGACCTATTGCAGAGCCTATCCATATTCTGGGACCCACTCAAAACTAGAATCTTTTCAAGTCACTTGATAAATGGACAGGAGTAACACACCCAAATGAGGAATATGTTGCCTTTGAGATTCAAAGAGGTCCACTCACATTATGAATCATAATGTTCTTCACTCAGCCTACATAATTAAATATACATCTCATCTAAAAACACTCTCACAGAAATACCCAGAATAATGTTTGACTGAATATCTGGGCACCCAATGGCTCAGTCAAGTAGACACATAAAATTAATTATTGTACCACCTTTCAGAAGTGAAACGTACTCTTCCTTCATAAACATCATAATGTTTTCTTCTTTTGTTCAGATCAATATAAAATGAAAACGTTTTACATTTTATTATCTGATATTTATTTGCAGTTGGAAATAATGAATGCATACATGTGGAAAGTGTGCAACCAAATTTTTAAAATGTGAATATAGTGCAGGATAAAAGTTTGTAGAAAAGTTCTGTTTTCCTTATTTATTATTGGTGAACAATTAGATCTCATTGTCAGTAGAAATTGATGACTGTGGCTTCCAAACTATTGAGCCTGTGCTAATAAATGCAACAGTTGTTCATAATTTGGTGGTAAATGACCTTTAAATGTAACTGTTTATGGAGGCTGTCCTTGGGGAACAATTTAACTTCCAAATGACACCCATGAGTACTTGTTATCATTTAAATATGCTTCCTTTTGTCAATAACAGAATAACAAATACTGGTTAGATTTCTGATGTTGATTCAGATACCAGGAAACCTGCTGAATAAATTAGTGTACATTTGATTTATATTGACCAAAATTTTTTACATTGCTGTGTTACAGGTCAAGGTGACATGCATTTAAATGTGTTGTAGAGCAGAGGTCATGCTTGACTGACATAAATGCTTATGCTGCTTTTAATTAACTTTTAAATATTATCCTGAAATTTCTTCTTAAATACCAATGATTATGAACAGGATTGAAATTAACTTAGGACATTAGTGGTGATCTTATTTAAAATATCAGTAATCTTGATCTTTTCATAAAATTATTGGAATATATCATTGCTACGCTTTATCTCATAATTTGTATGGAAATGAAATCTGCTTTTTCCATCATAGACTCTGAATTCATTGTCAGTGTTTTTTCCATTGATAGTTTTGCAGAAATAATCTGAGATAGCATTGAAAAAAGCAAAGTAATGGACTAAGTCTTACCTAGTACAGAACTACTTTATCAGGCAAATGCATTTCTTAGTGCTATGAGTTTTTTTTTTTTACTGATGGTGTTTGTACCTGGTTGGAGAATTGTTTGCAGGGTGATGCCATGGATTAACTTTGTCAGCCATTCATTAGTATTTCAAAGTGTATAGCTTTTAGGGAAGCTTTAATCAACACCTGATTTGCCCTTTGAGAGAATGTCTTCACCCTGAATGCTGCTTCTTTTGGATTTAAATATTGTTGGTTAAAAAGCATTTTGCTTGTAGTGTAGAATATTTTTCATTTAGGCCTCGTGAGAATTTTCATATAATTCAGAACTTTAGAATGGAGATGTACAAAGCTTTTGAGTTTCTATCAACCCTAAAGATCTTTGTTGTTATTCAAAATGTGTGCCTTGGAAATTTAGGATAACCTTTTGAGCTTTGCATGTAATCAAAGAGCTGCCCTCTAGAACAAAAAGGACCTCAACCCTGCCCACATCTAGTGAATAACAGTGGGCCTGAGATGTCAGCTTAGTTTCAGCCAACGACACTTCGTTTCAGTGTTGTTCCTTAGCCTGCAGGTTTGTACCAAATTTAATGTACTTAGAACAGCGTTAACCCCATATTGTCCATGATGGCAAAAGTGGTGACAGTTAAAAATGCTAATAAGAGAGAAACGGAAGTGGAGATAATAAAATGGAAAGTGGTGGAAGAATGACAAACGCTTGCGCATGTGGAATGAATCATCCAGTCATAGGAATGATTCTTTAGGACAGAGAGGAGACTCATGCAGCATTTCTCGGTCTCGTAAGCGGGCATGCACATGTGTGGGGAGGTGGGGGAAGTGCCTGAGACATGGAAAACCTTTGGGTATTAGCACCACTTCAGGTGCCTGACCCTAAGGGAGAAGGCAGGGAGTTTGAGAAAAAGGCTGTTGATGTGGTGGTGTTGCTTGTGGATGGCACATTGGAACACCGTCAAAGGAGGGTTTGGGCTTCTGGTTGCACGTCGCTGGCTGCTAAAGCCATGGTGCTCATCCCTTGCTGCATACTAGCATCACCAGGAGAGCTTTACAGACTGCTTATGCCTGGGACCCACCCTCGGAGAATCTCATGGTCTTGGGGTATGGATTGAGCATCAGAATTTTCTAAAGGTCCCTGGGTGATTGTTATTTTATTTTATTTTTTTTGAGACGGAGTCTCGCTTTGTAACCCAGGCTGGAGTGCAGTGGCCAGATCTCAGCTCACTGAAAGCTCCGCCTCCAGGGTTCATGCCATTCTCCTGCCTCAGCCTCCTGAGTAGCTGGAACTACAGGCGCCCGCCACCTCGCCTGGCTAGTTTTTTGTATTTTTTTAGTAGAGACGGGGTTTCACTGTGTTAGCCAGGATGGTCTCGATCTCCTGACTTTGTGATCCACCCGTCTCGGCCTCCGAAAGTGCTGGGATTACAGGCTTGAGCCACCGCACCGGGCCGGGTGATTGTTACTAACAGTGGAATGTGAGAACTACTACACTGAAGATGTCCCCAGGATGCTTGTGGAGTTCATTAAGGCATATTACTTGCCCCAGCACATATTATTAATAAGTTAGTTCAGTAGTTCTCAGGGAACACTTAAAAACACAAAATTTCAAGCTTTGTCCCCAGAGATTCTCATGCAATAGGGGCTCAGGCTCTAGTACGGTTTAAAAACTCTCCAGGTGATTTTAATTTGTAGCTAAGCCTGCAGACTGTGGCGTAGGTAGCTTCCCTGTTGTAGAAAAGATGCCCTGTAGAGTGTATATTTAGCATAAAGGAGAAGCATCAGCTTTGTTTTAAAGCTTTAAAGGGCTGGTTCACATTTTGATTCCACAAAAGTACATCTAGGACTGGCTTATAAACAAATGAACTTAAGAAAAGCTTTTCTGGCTGGGTGCAGTGGCACACGCCTGTAATCCCAACACTTTGGGAGGCTGAGGTGGGTGGATCACCTGAGGTCAGGAGTTCGAGACTGGCCTGGCTAACATGGTGAAACCATGTCTCTACTAAAAATACAAAAAATTAGCCAGGCATGGTGACATTTGCCTGTAATCCCAGCTACTCGGGAGGCTGAGGCCAGGAGAATCACTTGAACCTGGGAGGCGGAGGTTGCAGTGAGCGGAGATCACGCCCTTGCACTCCAGCCTGGTCAACAAAAGTGAAACTCCGTCTCAAAAAATGAACAAACAAAAATGTTTTTCTGACCTCAGTCTGCTCGAGGAAGTTCTAAGGAGTGTCATTATTAAGCTTTGGAGCCACATAGACTTGGTTCCACATTTTGGCATCGTGACTAGTCAGGGAACTTGTGCAAGTCATTTAACTTCCCTGAGCTGCATTCCCTAAAATAATTATTCCCTTTTCTCATAAGGATCACCTGTAAGTACTGAGCACAAATAACTCACAATGTGGAGCAGCTATTGTTATTTCTGATACTTCTAAATACATTTTTGCCAGTCGGAGTTAATACATCATCATATATTTTACCTTCCTTTCATCTAGTATGAGAATTTTTCTTTTTTTCTCACTTTTGAATGAGTACATATTTAATTCACTGCTTTAAGTTTTTATAAAAGCAATATATCAAAAGATCCCTGCAGTGCTTTTAAATTGGAGAATAACATCTGTAGTGTCCCAGCCACTTCATATTTAAAAACAAATGAATAATGGTGATTCTGTGGTTAAACCAATTATTAACAGCTATTTATTGATCATAGAATATTCCAACTACCTTTCTGTGCTGTTGGCTCCTAGTGGTATTCTCTGGGAAAACCTTGTATTGTTTTCCTACTTTCTCCATTTATAAAAGTTCTTTTAGGATAGGCCAAAGAACCAATCCTGAATTTGTAAGTACGGCCATCCCTCATTATCCGTGGGGGATTGGTTCCAGGACTCCACATGGATATGAAAATCCGTGAATGCTCAAGTCCCTGATATAAAATGGTGTAGTATTTGCACATAAACTATGCATATTCTCCTGTGTACTTTAAATCATCTCTAGACTACTTAAATACCTAATACAATGTAAATGCTATGTAAAGAGTCGTTATATATTATTTGGGGGAATAATGAACAAAAAAAAGTTTGTATACATTCAGATTCTTTTTTTCTCTTATGTTTTCTATTCACAGTTGGTTGAATCTGTGGATGCAGAACCCACAGATACTGAGGGCTGACTGTATCACAGTATACAGCTCTAGCAGGCGGTGGAATGGGGCCAGTTCCCACCCAGACCCACTGACTGTTCAGTGCTTTGCTCTGAGCAGAAGTATAACTTTTGACTCCTATCAGTGTTCGTTCAGGTTCAGATGAGGCCAGTTTTAATGAACATCATATTAACCCAGAGGTTAGTTTTTTGTTTTTTGGTTTTTGAGACAGGGTTTTGTTCTGTCACCCTGGCTGGGGTGCAGTGGTGTGATAATAGCTCACTGCAACCTCAACCTTCCAGGCTTAATAGATCCACCTGCCTCAGCCTCCTGAATAGCTGGGACTAAAGGCTCCACACCACCATGCCTGACTAATTTTATTTTTTGTATTTTTCTTTTTGTAGAGACGGGGTTTTGCCATGTTGACCTGAGTGGTCTCAAACTCCTGGGCTTGAGTGATCTGCCTACCTCAGCCTACCAGAGTGTTGGGATTTCAGGCATGAGACCACACCAGCTGTTTTTGCAATCAGGGTTTGCTTCTTTTGTGAGTTCTTGGTCTAGAAAAGTTCTGTGAAGCTGATCTTTCTGTGGCCTAGATAATTCTAAATGCCTGGGTGGAGAGGTAGGCAGTCTGTTTAATTGGAAGTTTAGCTCAGAGTTTATGAGATTTGCTGTGAGTATGTTTGCATACTGGGTCCTTGGTAGGGCCTGAAGAGAGGGCTGGCAGGGACAGTCAGGCAGAAGTGCCAGGCAGGAGCTGTAGGAGGTGGCAGTAGATGAGGGCTGGGTGAGGGCACAGAGGTGTGGAGTGTGAGGCACAATTTCATCAACTCCAATATTTACTTAGATTCATTTATTTAACTAATGGTTCTTGAAAGCCTGAATTTTATCAGGCACTGTACTGGGCCCTGGAGGTGCCATCACTTTGCATAGTTCTCTTTTGAAGAAATTCCAGCACTCCCTTTCAAAGGGATTCTTTCTTGAGATGGAGTTTTGCTCTTGTCACCCAGGCTGGATTGCAATGGTGCAATCTCGCCTTACTGCAACCTCCACCTCCTGGGTTCAAGTGATTCTCCTGCCTCAGCCTCCTGAGTAGCTGGGATTACAGGCACCCGCCACCACACATGGCTATTTTTTTTTGTTTTTTTTTAGATGGAGTCTCGTTCTGTCGCCCAGGCTGGAGTGCAGTGGCGTGATCTCGGCTCACTGCAAGCTCCACCTCCTGGGTTCACGCCATTCTCCTGCCTCAGCCTCCTGAGTAGCTGGGACTACAGGCGCCCGCCACCGCGCCCGGCTAATTTTTTGTGTTTTAGTAGAGACGGGGTTTCACCATGCTAGCCAGGATGGTCTCGACCTCCTGACCTTGTAATCCTCCCACCTTGGCCTCCCAAAGTGCTGGGATTACAGGTGTGATCCACTGTGCCCAGCCTACGCCTGGCTAATTTTTTTGTGTATTTTAGTAGAGATGGGATTTCACCATGTTAGCTAGGCTGGTCTCG
>NW_016820251.1:867475-884454 GCF_001698545.2 Rhinopithecus bieti | reverse complement strand
TAGTTCTCTTTTGAAGAAATTCCAGCACTCCCTTTCAAAGGGATTCTTTCTTGAGATGGAGTTTTGCTCTTGTCACCCAGGCTGGATTGCAATGGTGCAATCTCGCCTTACTGCAACCTCCACCTCCTGGGTTCAAGTGATTCTCCTGCCTCAGCCTCCTGAGTAGCTGGGATTACAGGCACCCGCCACCACACCTGTCTATTTTTTTTTGTTTTTTTTTAGATGGAGTCTCGTTCTGTCGCCCAGGCTGGAGTGCAGTGGCGTGATCTCGGCTCACTGCAAGCTCCACCTCCTGGGTTCACGCCATTCTCCTGCCTCAGCCTCCTGAGTAGCTGGGACTACAGGCGCCCGCCACCGCGCCCGGCTAATTTTTTGTGTTTTTAGTAGAGACGGGGTTTCACCATGCTAGCCAGGATGGTCTCGACCTCCTGACCTTGTAATCCTCCCACCTTGGCCTCCCAAAGTGCTGGGATTACAGGTGTGATCCACTGTGCCCAGCCTACGCCTGGCTAATTTTTTTGTGTATTTTTAGTAGAGATGGGATTTCACCATGTTAGCTAGGCTGGTCTCGAACTCCTGACCTCATGTGATCCACCTGCCCTGGCATCCCAAAGTGTTGGGATTATTGGCTTGAGCCACCGTGCCCAGCCAGGATTCTTTTTATTTGTGAACACAGTGTACAGTGGAGCTGTAGTTAAATCAGCTCATCCTGTATTGCTCCAAGGAGATATGAATATATAAATACAGTTATGTTAGCAAGATTAAATATGAACAAATTATTAGCCTCAGTTTCCTTATCTTTAAAAAGGGTTAAAATTAGTATGCAACCCCATAGAGTCATTGCCAAGATTAAATGAAATAATGCATGTGAAATGCCTACCTCAGATTACGTTTAGCTAAGTGAGGATCAGCTGATGTTACTGGGCCTGCTTTCACAACCTTGGGTTGGTCCCTGCCCAGAAGGACAGGTACTATTACAATCAAGAAAGCTGTGTGAAAGATAGGAAAGCATCTGGGCGAGATATCCTGGCAGAGCAGACTCTAAGCATGCTTCCTTGTTGTCTAACATATTGGCGAACCAAGGTGGGAGCATTAAATAGGTGGGATTGTTCAAGTAGGGAGGAACATTGATATGTATTCCTTGAGTGCTTACTGGTGTGCAGCATATTTTTACCTCTTCTGGTACTGAGCTACACAGCATTAGGGCCAGCTGTTATGAATCAGAAAGAAGCTAGGGTTATGTTTATTCTGCAAGTTGACCTTTTTAGAAGGAGGTTCTTGAGCTTTTGGGGAGGAAGGAAGTAGCAGTGTGGTTGAAGAGTGAACTCTGGAGTTGAGGAAACCTGGACAGGCCCCTGGCCCTACCATGTGCTAACCATGTGTTGAATGGTAACCAGTTGCATAAATGGTCTGAGTCTTGGCTTCCTTCAATGGAGATAATGGTAACTGCTTCATAACCAATAGAAATTGTTTTAATCAAATGAAATAATAGGTGCCAAGCCCTTAACACATAATTGGTTCTGTAGTAGCTAGTATTAGTATTTGTTTCTAAAAATTAAAATCTTTATATTGAATTTCTATAAAGAGGTGCCTGAGTTAGGCTTATATGGGATATGATTTATGATGTGAATACAGTTTATACCTTAAGCCCCTCTCCTGGTCTTATACCACTAAAGCAAACAAAAATAAAACTAATGCTTTCGAGTAAACATTTGATAGAAATTTCAATATGGCAAAGGGATTTTGGGTTTATAGAGGTCAATTAGAATTTGACCTAAGTTATTTTATCCATGAACTGTTTAGAATTATTTCTGATGTATGTCCAGTAGAGACACTGTATTAAAACTGATTAATGATATAGTTTCAACAAATGGAAAATATGATGCCATAAAAAAGGTTACCCAAAATTCCACAGTGCTCAAATATTAAGATTTCATATTTATGGGGAAAAGTATGTGCCTGTGGATAGGCCATACAAGTATTCACTTTTAAAGAAATCTTCCTTTAATATTTTACCATAATTTGCTTGGGGCTTATGCAGTCTAGGAGTGCAGCAGAACAGAAGTAAGCCAGACTTGGGTTCTTACCATGACTTGCCTCCACATGCTTCAGTGTCCTCCTTTGTACAGGGGAGTAGTATCACCAGACATTTTCAGGAGAAATACATAATAGATACAATAAATGAAAAGTACCTAGCACAGTGCAAGGCACATATCAGGTTGGTGCAAAAGTAAAGCCATTACTTTCAATAGCAGAAACTGCAGTTACTTTTGTACCAACCTAATACTAACAAATAGTTGTTATCATCCTGGGTCTGAAAAGCAGGAGGAGAATGGTAGTCCTCTTTATGGCAAGCAAGACATGAGGAAAACTGTTTTGTTTTTTTTTTTTTGAGACGGAGTCTCGCTCTTGTCGCCCAGGCTGGAGTGCAGTGGTGCAGTCTTGGCTCACTGTGACCTCTGCCTCCCGGATTCAAGCATTACTCCTGCCTCAGCCACCCAGGTAGCCTTATTAGCCCTACATGGTGGGGGTGCCTGTAATCCCGGTTGCTGTAGCTACAGCTGGCATTACAGGCGCCCGCCACCAAACCCGGCTAATTTTTGTATTTTTAATAGAGACGGGGTTTCGCCATGTTGGCCAGGCTGGTCTCAAACTCCTGACCTCAAGTGACCCGCCTGCATTGGCCTCCCAAAGTGCTAGGATTACAGGTATGAGCCACAGTGCCTGGCCCCTTGCTTTTCTTCAAGTGATTTTCTTAGATGATTATGGGTAGGCAGTAGGTTTTTGAGCTGGCCACAGTACTAACATTTTGAAAGTGTATATATTTTACAATTTTTTATATTTGGAAGGGTTTTTAAAAAGCAGCCTTTGCTTTATGTTAGAGATATATTCATTTTCATTGGCCATGAATATCAGTGTATAAAATGGAAAATATTAGTTTTGAAGGCATCTTAACATATTTTGAACTGATTAATTGCTTAATTAATATATTTAATGTTGAAAGATAAGTTCATTTTTTTTTTTTTTTTTTTTTTTTGACGCATGAGTTTGCTCTTTTTACCCAGGCCTGGAGATACAATGCATACCATCCTCAGCGCCTCCATCGCAACGCACTCCTGCCTCCCAGGTTCAAGAGACTTGTCTGCCCTCAGTAAATCCGAGTACCATGATTACAGGCACTCCAACACTATGCCCAGCTATTTTTGTAAATTTTTAGCATAAGACAGGGTTTCACCATGTTGTCAAGGCTGGTCTCGAACTCCCGACGTCAGGTGATCCACTCACCCAAGCCTCCCAAAGTGCTGGGATTACAGGTGTGAGCCACTGCGCCCAGCCAAGATAGTTCATTTTAAGGAATAGTTTCATGAAAAGATAGCTGGAGATTATTTTTATTTATTTATTTTTTTTGAGACGGAGTCTCGCTCTGTCGCCCAGGCTGGAGTGCAGTGGCCGGATCTCAGCTCACTGCAAGCTCCGCCTCTCGGGTTTACGCCATTCTCCTGCCTCAGCCTCCCAAGTAGCTGGGACTACAGGCGCCCGCCAACTCGCCCGGCTAGTTTTTTGTATTTTTTAGTAGAGACGGGGTTTCTCCGTGTTAGCTAGGTTGGTCTCGATCTCCTGACCTCGCGATCCACCTGTCTCAGCCTCCCAAAGTGCTGGGATTACAGGCTTGAGCCACCGCGCCCGGCCAGCTGGAGATTATTAAAAAGTGCCATTTAACCTCTAGTGATCTTACTCTCAACAAAGCCTCAACATTGAAGCAAAACATTTATGTTTATGTTATAAAGTAGTATAATTAATATAATCCAGTAAATGAAGTGTTTTGAGTGTCTGCTTTGCGCCTGCTACAGGCCTTTGACAACTATCAAGTATGATTCTAGAACTCTAGCTCTGCGCAAAATCACACGATACCTGTGAATCAGTAATGAATGCTCTATGGTTATAGCTTGTTTTGAATGGAGATTTTGAAAATGAGATCAATGAGGAGCGTAGTGCAGTACCCGGAAGACCTCCTGCAAGCGATGGTGCTTAAGCTGCATTTTGAAGGCTAGGTAGGATTTAAATAAGTGTGTGGAAAGGATAGGGCTTTTCCAAGGAACCCACCCTCAGTAAAGTTAGAAAGATATAAAGGAACATTATATCATGGAGGATAGAAAGGGAGCAGTGTCCCGTGTGCAGGAGGCCAGTGGTGGTTAAAGAGTGGAAATATTTGGGATACATGGGGCAGAGCCACATTGAGGAGGTCCCTGAGGAGGACTACCTTTGTTCTTTGTGCTCCTGGAGGGTGGGCATCTGCCATTGTTGAAGCTGTTAAAGTCAACCCTTAGACTTTTGATGGGCATTGGGGAGAGGAGGGCGCATTCTGGTAGGGAGAATGTATAAGTTGCTTTCTGGGGAGGGGTGGAGACAAGAGAATGCCCCATCACTGACATTACTCAAGCAGTGTCAGAGGGGCTGCCAAGGGAATTTCTCTGAGATCTGCATTAGGTGGGGCTGGGACCAGAAACTCTGAAACTCAGTAACTGTGTGAAGAAATAAACAAGGCTGTACAGAATGTTTCTCAACAGCAAAGTGATATGAAAATGAGGAAACCATGCTGATTAAACTTACCTTGGTATACAGAATGTTGCCAAAGAGGTTGATTGAAATCAGGTGTGGGACTGTGGCTGTGGTCCAGGATGAAGGTGTGAACTGGGGCAGTAGCATGGGATGGACGGACATGAGAGATTCTGAAAAGAATATATGGGCTTTAGAAACTGTAGTTGGTAGCTGAAAGAAAAAGATAAATAAAAAATAAAATTTAGTATCCTCTATCTCATCTCTGTCCAACTCTCTACTCAGCAACTTTGAACCACCCCACCCCCTCCCCAACTTCAGGAGGACCAGGGTGCCAATGCTCTGAGTCTCATGATCTTCTGCCTACAGGAAGCCTATTCCAGCCCCCACCCGAAGTTGGTTAACTTGTGTTTTTTTCTTTCCAAGCTAGTTCTAGTTTCGCTTCCTCCTGGTAGCCAATGGTGAGGGTTTTGATTCTGCCTGAGTTTGCTCCTTACTCCACTGGTGGTGTCTTCAAGCCAGTAGGCCAACGAATGATGATTCCTCACTAGACTCCTCTCTTGGTGGTCCTGCTACTATGGACAGGCGCCGTCAGGCCATGCTCTGAAAGATGGCCACTACATATGGTGGATGTCCACTCTGTTCAGATGATGCTTGAGACTCAACCTGAATCTGGCTTTTCCTGGACAGGCAAGGTGTTGGGGGGAGCAAGGAGTTGAGGAATCCACACAAGGGAATGATGGCTGACCTGCGATGGTCCAGTACAGCTGCAAAGAGCCACATCTGCCTTTAGTGAAATTATTCCTAGATAATGAGAGAACCTCCTTTTTGGGACCTGGGGTGGGAGAATGGAGTGGGAAGGTTGGTGCCACTTCCTTGTTTTGTTCACAGAACGTGGTAAGATTCTTTCCTCTCTTCCAAGTGTCTAGTTGGTGCTCAGCTCAGTTGAGGCCTGCTGTGTGGTTCTAGAGAGGGCAGAGAGGTCAGGAGAACGAGGTGGAGAAGGGGCCAGTGGGAAATGGAAGTCAGATTACAGTGGATTAAGGAAGCTGGGAGAGAGTGAGGACCCTGCCAGATGCTTTGACTATGAAAAGAGGGAGAGAAGTCATAAAAGCAAGAAGAAAAGCAGGGTCAGGTCAACGCTTTTCTAAATCAGACCAAAGACAGTGAGTACTTCAAGGTCAAGGAAAGGAGTCAGTGGCATAAAACCTGAACCTGAGAGGTTTTTTTTTTTGAGATGGAGTCTCGCTCTGTCGCCCAGGCTGGAGTGAAGTGGCACAATCTCGGCTCACTACAATCTCCACCTCCCAGGTTCACGCCATTCTCCTGCCTCAGCCTCCCGAGTAGCTGGAACTACAAGGTGCCCTCCACCACGCCCGGCTAATTTTTTATGTTTTTTAGTAGAGATGGGGTTTCACCATGTTAGCCAGGATGATCTCGATCTCCTGACCTCATGATCCACTTGCCTCGGCCTCCCAAAGTGCTGGGATTACAGGTATGAGCCACCGCGCCCGGCAAAACCTGAGAGTTTTGAAGGGAGAAGAGTGGAAGTGGAGGTGGGAATGAAGCTTCCTGGGAGGTGAACTGCTGTTCTTGGAGTTGTTTTCCCTGTCAGGGTTATAGTTTTGTGCTGATGATTCAGCCATACAAAGTTTGGCATCAAGGGATGAGTTTAGAGCAGTTGCTCGCCGTGTATGGTGGTTTACGCCACCACAGTTTGGGATTGTAATCCCAAATGCTTTGGAAGCCAAGATGGGAGGATTACTTGAGGCCAGGAGTTTGAGACCAGCCTGGGCAACATAAGCAAGACCCCATCTCTACAAAATAAAAATAAAAAATTAGCCCAGTGTGGTGGTGCATAGCTGCAGTCCCAACTGCTCAAGAGACTGAAGAAGGAAGATTGTTTGAGCCCAAGAGGTCGAGGCTGCAGTGAGCTATGATCCAAACAGAGCAAGACTCTGTGTCCGGAAAAGAAAAAAAAAAAGAAATATAACGCAAACCACAAATGTGAGCTACAAAGAGATTTTAAAATTTTTAGTGGCCCTATTAAAAAAGTGAAATGAATTGTAATAATATATTTGATTTAATGCAATAAATCCAAAATATTATTCTAACATGTATTCTGTGTAAACATTATTAGTGAGATAACTTGTTATTTTTGTGGAAATTTTTTGAAACTTGGTGTTTTTATACTTACAGGGTATCTCCATTTGGACCAGCCATGTTTCAAATGCTTGACAGCAGCATGTGGCAAGTGCTATACTATGTTGGGCAAGGCAGATTTAGAGAATAGGAAGGGGTCCAGCTTTCAGCAAAACATGTAGTGAGGCAAGAATAAAGGTATCCTGTTTCAGGAGCTGAAATCTCAAACTTTAGCCCCTGTTGAGAATACAGTCTCACTATTTTTTGTCCACACTGTCAACATGAGTTCTCTCCAGGCTCTTGGTTTCAGCTCAGGCGAGGAATATTGTTCTTGGGGTTGTCTTGTCCTTAAGTAAATGGAACTGTGGAGTTAAGAAGCAGTATTGAAGGGGCCTGAGTCAAACTCTTCAGACTCAGTTTCCCTCTGTACCACTTACAAGGTGTGAGACATCGAGTGAGTTACTTCACCTCTCTGTGCCCCAGTTTCCTTATCTGTGAAATGAGGATGTAATAACAAATTTAATCAATTTATGTATGTATTTAACAGAGACAGGGTTTCACTGTGTTGCCCAGGCTGGTCTTGAACTCCTGGGCTGAAGCGATCCTTCTGCCTTGGCCTCCCAAAGTGCTGAGATTACAGGCGTGAGCCACCAAGCTCAGCCAGTAATAACACATTTTAATTAAATGACATTTATGTTATAGGGTTGTTGCAAAAAGTAAATGTAGATGACTTACAACAATACTTCACCCACAGTTAAGGTTTAACAAGTAAGTTAAATTTCAAAAGAAAATGTTTAGGCTACTTTGAGTCAGTGTTGATTACCATTGTAGATATTTTCAAAAAAATGTTTAAGGACCAGGACTCATTTATGGAATGTTGAAGTCTGAGTTTAAGCAAAAAACTGCTTCCTCCAACCTTCTCTTTACTTTGGAGAAATACCGCAACATAGATAAAGTTTCACATTTACCAAATTAAAATATATGAAGCAATAATCAATATATTATCCTTAGGAGTTGCCTTAGAATGGGAGATATACTCTTTAAAATCTTTCATAAATGAAATAGCCAACTTGAATCTGCGATACTGGTGTTTCAGAGATATGTGCCAGTGACATAAGGCTGCTTTGTTCTAATTGCATCCCACATTTGTAAAACTTTTTCATTAAGAATATCTGAATGAAGAGGTGGTTAGAATGGGACTGAGGGTGGAGGAGAGGAGGCCAAGGAAGCAGAAACCTTGTAAAAGCTACTGCCCACATGCCCTTTATCTGTTAGTCAATGCCCCATTTTTCAAATGAGCTTTTACAATAACCAGATAGCTGGATCACATCACTGAGTGAGGATGCATGAAACTGCCTGCCTGCTTATGTCCAGCTCAACCCTTCTAACTGAGTGCAAAGTTGATTTTTGCCTATAAAAGTGGAAAATGGACCTGATAAAAATGTTTAGTCTGCAAGGCCTCATTTTATTTATCGTATCAGAAAAGAACAATGTTTTGTGTTGTGGTCAAAATAGAAGCCGACCTTCCTTGTTCACAAAAGCTCAAATCCTAGAGATAAGGGGGGCAAAATAATAGAGTACAATAGAAAGAGTAGGGTGTAATTATTTGTAGCTTGTCAAGTGAAGCCCTTTCAAGCCCCAAGTGATTCAAATCTGGGAACTCTGCACAATTCTGTAAACTAACCACAACCAGCATCAGAGAAATCTCCCCTGGCCCGCAGACAGCACTGAAATTGCATCCGTTTGTCATGCACTGAGCATGCCAGCCTCACACAATATCATTTGGTTGCAAATGGGCCTGCCCCCAAAGCCCTGAAACACATTCTGTGGTATCTGACTCTTGGCCTGCGATTTGTCATGTCCCTGCTGCTATCAGTGTGCAGTAATTTTAATAGATTCTGATGGTTTCCTTGTAGAAACAGGATGCATCTGGTTTGGACGTAGGACACAGGAAAGACTCTTCCGGCCAAAGACAACAGGAGTGTGTGCAGAAAAATTGGAGAATCATTTAATTTCATTAAAAATTTGTTTTAGGATATATAGAGTTATGTGTTCTGACTTTTTTAAAAAAGTATTTCACAGTTTAATATATAGAAATATATTGTTCATTTTATCTTTAAAATAGTTGCCTTTTTAGAGAATTATTATTGACAGTATACTTACTCAACTTTCAGAAGTCACAGCTGTATGTATGGAGTTAGTCTAATATAATGGTTTATTTGGTCTCTTGCTGTTCAAAATGTGGTATGGATCAGCAGCATTGATGAGAGTATGTTAGAAATGCAGATTGTCAGGCCCTATCCCAGACCTATAGAATTGGACCATGGGATTCATATGCACATTTAAGTTTGAGAAACTCAGGATCTCAGCCTTAGAGCACAGGCTGTAGAGTCAGAGAGATCTGTGTTGATATTCTGTCTTTCTGACTTAGTGTGCTTGACTCTGGGCAGTTTGATCAATTCTGCTAAGCTTCAGATTCCTCATCTACTGAGTAGGGATTATAATTATATTATATGGTTATTGTGAGAATTGAATAAAATTACATATATATAAAATATAATTAGGTATACTTATATATTAAATAAAACTATGTATATATAAAATTATGAATACATATAAGTATACATATAGAACCTGACATAGAAAAAGCATACAGTAAATTAAAGATGTCATATAGTGTTGGTTCCATGGGCTTTGCCTTAAAAGCATTAACATTTGTCTAGTTGTGAAATAATTCACCTGCAGATAATTTCTGTGGTACAAGGATTGTGAATTTTGTTTGTTGGATTTTTTTTTTTTTTTTTGAGACAAAGTCCCACTCTGCACTCAGGCTGGACTGCAGCAATGTGACAAACTCCTGGGCTCAAGTGATCCTCTTACCTCGGCCTCTAGAGTAGCTAGGACTATAGGGGCATGCCACCTTGCCCAGCCAATTTTTTATTTTTTTGTAGAGACAGAGTCTGACTGTTGCCCAGGCTGGTCTCCAACTCCTTGCCTCAAGAGATTTTCCTACCCCAGCCTCCCAAAGTGCTGGTATTATAGGCATGAGCCACCACACCACAGTGAATTGTGAATTTTATAGATGAACTTTAGCCAATGTGGCTGAATTTAGTGTTAGGATGCCTCTACTCCTTCCCACATATCTTGTTAGCCTTTTTTCCTACAGCATCTTTCTGTTGTGATTTAGAGTATATGGCAGAGCCATGGACAGTGCTGGCTACTTGGAGAGTTGTGTAAAATGTACCACCCATAACTCTTGGAGATTGGACTTGGTCGCATCTCAGTGTCAGCCAGATTCTGGACAGAGAGCCCTCTAGGCCTTCCGGCTTTGGCCCAGCACACAGCTCCTGCCCTCATCTGTTTGTCCTGTGTTCTAGACTCACTGTGAATACTTGAGGCTCTCTGTGTCCTGAAACATCCTGATTGTCACAGGCAGAGACAGTCATTTTTTCCTGGTAGGGACCTATAGGAAAACATACAGAGATAAAAATTAAGGGCCAGATATAAAATAACTATTTTTTTCCTTGAAAAACACTGTTTTTTTCTCCTTTCCTTTTTTTTTTCTTACAATTAATCTCTCAATCTCTGTCTGTAAATGTCAATTTTCAGCTCACTGGCTTTTAAAATTATGAATAATAACATAAAATTTAGTTAATTAGGTCATCCAAGTCTATGATTTATTTTCATATTGGACCAGTTAAGGACATGGGGTGGGAGCATATATAGGGAAAATGGGAGTAGGAGAGGAATTGAATTTGAGAAAGCTGAGCAGGGAGACAGAATGGCTTGGGTGGAGGAATGGGTGGAGCAGATCAAGGGCAAGAGCCACAGAGAAAGCAAAAGTGGAAACAGAGCAAGGGACTGCAGTGAGCCAGAGGACGAATCAGCATGGCTAGGGAGGTTTGTTCAGAATCACTTAACTAGCTATTGTCAGTGGTTTAGAAGGAGGTAACTGTTCTTTAACATGGGTTTCTAATCTTGAAATTACACGCAGAATCTTACAGTATGTGTGTGCATGTTTCCACAGAGGCCTTCAGATTTTCAGATCTGTGACTCCAAGAAAGGTTAAGAATCACTCTACATCAGTGCTCCAAATGGCACTTCTACTAAAGCCAAAACTTTCCCCTATGAGTTGTATTTCTGCATATTTAAGGACTTTCTTCTTTGTTTATACAATTATTAATATAATAGTATTTTTCTGTATTTGTTAATATATGATTATATTTAGTTAAATTTATTGAACAGAAATGAAATGAACAAATGGCATGTCTTCATAGATATTATTACCATTACATTCTTTTCTTTTCAAATTTGAAACTTCTTTCGTTGGTTGCTTTAGTGATGGTTAGCTTTGGCCATAACTCTATGAACTTCTATTAATGTCTGCATTACCTTAAGGTGTTAATGTTACTATCTTGGAACCAGTAAGCTTCTAAAACTGTCAGAAATGTAATACTCAGGATTGCCACATTATTGATTTTTTTTTTTTTTTTTTTTTGAGACAGTGTCTTGATCTGTCACCCAGGCTGGAGTGCAGTGACACAAAATTATAGCTCACTGCAAGCTTGAACTCCTGGACTCAAGAGATCCTCCCACCTTCCCTTCTGGAATAGCTGGGGCTGCAGGCACACATGTGCCACCATACCTGGCTAATTTTTAAAAATTTTTAGTGGAGATGGGTTCTCAATGTATTGCCCAGGCTGGTATTAAACTACTGGGCTCAAGCAGTCCTCTCACCTTGGTCTCTCAAAGTGTTGAGATTACAAGCATGAGCCCGTTCTCCAGGCCACATCATTGACTCTTACGTTAGAACTTTGCTTGAGTGGACTGGTGAATATTTTCTGTGATAATTCCATTGGTTCTGTAGAAGAAACAGATTTAGCGTCAGCTTTAACAAACACTATTTGATTTATTCAATTAAATATATGAATGTCCAGTTTTACTTACAAATTTAGAATTTGGAAGTCTCAGATATGAAACACATTTTGTAACTTTTCCTTTGGTTCCTGTAGGAATCAGTTGGTCTGATTTGAATTCTGGATTTTTTTCCTCTACTTATTGCTGTCTTGAATAATTACCCTCAATTGTTTCTTTTTTTTTTTTTCAGACGGAGACTTGCTGTTGCCCAGGCTGGAGTGCAGTGGTGCAATCACGGCAACCTCCGCCTCCCGGGTTCAAGCGATTCTCCTGCCTCAGCCTACCGAATAGCTGAGTGGAATGCGCCCCCACGTCTGGCTAATTTTTGTATTTTTAATAGAGACGGGGTTTCACCATGTTGACCAGGCTGGAGGCTCTTGAACTCCTGGTCTCAAGTGATCCACCTGCCTCGGCCTCCCAAAGTGCTGGGATTACAGATATGAGCCAGCACGCCCAGCCTGTTTCTTTATCACATCAAAAAAATGGATTTCTCTCAATAAAATCTGTCCTCTATAATTACAGTTCCAACTGCAGTTGACTCACCTTAAACTTTAATAATAGAGAATAAGCAATAGAGACTGTAAGGTGTGTCAGGTAGGGATTAGGAGAAAGGTTCTGACAGAAGAGCAGGGGTGTGGGGTGAAATAATGGGTGTCGAGGAATGGGGGTGCTCTGTGGTTGCCGAGAGTGGAGAGCGTCTCAGCCTCTCTCTGTTGAGGGGCCTCTGTTCTAGCAGAAGGTATGTAGTCTCTGAATGGAGAGCTCCAGATTTATGCACAGCTGCTCAGAAAAATGCATCCATTGTGGAAAACAAAATTCATTTGTATGCACATTTCTACTTAGGACCATTGTACCAAATTGGCACATGTACTCTTAGAGACCCATTGGCCATTTCAGAAGCATGCTATTATGGAAAAGAACATGTTGAAATGAGAGTGGTGTAAACAGTTTAGAAGTAAACAAGTCAAATCTTGTTTTTTTAAAAGCACAGTCAGAGGGCTGGCCTTGAATGGGGTTAGGGAAGCTCCCTGCCTCTGTGAGAATGGAAGGAAGAAAGGAGGCTGAGTGTGTAGGTGGGGTGGGGGTGTTGGGGGCTTCCCATTTTTCTTGGATGTTGCTTCCTTCCTGCTTGCCTCCCTGCCTCTCCTCCCCAAGCTCATTCTCTGTGTTCCCTCTAGAGTAGACACCTGTTGCCCACAGCCTAGCCAATGAGGTGGGGTGAGGTGGGGGTAGGGGGCACACTGTTCAGTGCCCCAGGCCCCTCCTGTGTTCCAGGGTCTTCCATCTCTGGGTTTGGAATCTCCTGCAGCCCCTCCCCCCTTTTGTATCATCATCTTTTGTACATGCTCTGAGAATGGTGGCTTCCTCCTTCCCACCTTCTAATGCCTTACTATCTGTGACAGTTTTTGGTGTACTGAAAGCACCCATTCTAATATCTCTATGTCATTTCTAAGGAATTTGGGGTGGAAAGGCCTGCCGCCTATTATCAGTCTGCTAGCTTAACTCTGGACCAAGCAGCTCCTCCTTGCCTTTGGGCCCTGACTTTCTCAGATGAGCAACCAGTTAAGGTTAAAGAATCAGTGGATTTGGAATAAGGACAGAGGTTTGGAGAATTCTGGGCTTGGGAAAAATAAGAGCAAAGGTGCTGAAATAAAACCGAGTATAGTGTGTGCTAGAGCAGTGGTCCTCAACCACGGACAGGTGGTCAGGGGAGGGGGGATGAGATGAAAGTGTTCCACCTCAGATCATCAGGCATTAGTTAGATTCTCATAAGGAGTGTGCACCCTAGATCCCTTGCATGCACAGTTCACAGTAGGGTTCACGCTCCTATGAGAATCTAATGCCCCCGCTGATCCGACTTGCTATACGGCTGGGTTCCTAACAGGCCACGGACCATTTCCCTGCGGCCCAGGGGTTAAGGACCCCTGTGCTAGAGGACAGGGACAGGGTTCAGAGCAAGTAGTTGTACTCCAAAGTGCCAGGAGTTTAGTGGTAGGTGAGGGGGAGTGCAAGGAGATGCTAAAGCTTTGTGATGACACTTTAGACGTGATTTAAGGTAGAAGACTAAAGACATATAATTGATTATTGACAGTGGGAAAGCATTCATTTTTAGTAATTGCTTTGCAAATACCTATGAAATACTTTATAGAAGAGAATGTGAATTTTAATAAAGTTGTCTATTTCCTTTGATTACTAGTACATTTCTATCATCTTAATTTGTGTGTGTGTTTTTTTAATCAAGCTTAATTCCTGCCTCTTTCTCTCCTCTCTTCTATTTAGGTGGATAGTTCTTTATCTCTCCTTTCCATGTACCTTGCCAGCCACTCTGGAAGCGATACATTTTAGAATATTTAATACTAAAATTTAACTTTTATTATTTGCTGTACATGTTTCTAATAACATTTAAAATTATTCGGGCTGGGCGCAGTGGCTCATGCCTGTAATCCCAGCACTTTGGGAGGTCTAGGTGGGGGAATCAAGAGGTCAGGAGTTCGGGACCAGCCTGGCTAAGAGACCAGACTGGCCAATATGGTGAAACCCCATCTCTATTAAAAATACAAAAATTAGCCAGGCATGGTGGCAGGCACTTGTAATCCCAGATACTCAGGAGGCTGAGGCAGGAAAATTGCTTGAACCTGGGAGGTGGAGGTTGCAGTGAGCCAAGATCGCACCATTGCACTCCAGCCTGGGCAACAGAGTGAGACTCTGACTCAAAAAAAAAAAAAAAAAAATTATTCATTGTTTTTATATTTCTCCTGAGTAAGGCAAGAACCTTAGCACACCTTAGTTACTATACTCCCTCATCCCACTTTTTCTTTTATAGGGGAAGTTTAGAATTTTTATTCAGCTTTTTTAATTTAAAAAAAGTTATTTTAACAAATAATTTATTCATATCCGTACTTACTATTTTTTCCTGCATCCCGTTGTTTCCCTCTGGGCTTACATTTTATGTGCTGAAGTATAGTTTATTAATTTAAACAAGGATCTCTGGGCGATAATCATTAATAAAATAAATAAAAATAAATAGATAAGTCAGTAAGTTAGACAGTTATCCTAATTGTACCCACACTCTGGGTGGAGAGTTTAGCTCCATTCACAAGCCTGAGTTGACAGTCATCTTTTATCAACACTTTGAATATATTACTTGATTATTTTTGGCATCTGTTGTTGCTGGTAAGAAGTCTGCTGTCAGCCTAATTATCCTTTACCTATGAGTAATCTGATTTTTCTCTCTAACAGTTTAAAGACTTTTCTCTATCTTTACTGTTCTGTGTTTTCATGGCAGTATGTTCAGGAGAGAGTCTATTTTTATTTAGCCTTTTCACCATTCTCTGTGCTTTTTAAATCCAAGGACACAGGTCTTTATTGAATTCTGGGAAATTGTCAGCTCTTAGAACTACTTTTAGATGTATGTAGAGTCTTCTCAATCTAGCCTTCATGCCTTTTCATTACTCGATTTAATATTTTTTATGCCCTTGTCTCTCTTGCTGTGTTCTGGGTAATTTTATAAGATTCCTCTTCCACTTCACCAGTTTTTCTCTTCAGCTTTGTCTAATTTGTTGTTTAACTGAACCAGAGTTCTTGATTTCAGTCACTGTATTTTTTCTTTGAGACGGAGTTTCGCTCTTGTTGCCCAGGCTGGAGTGCAATGGCGCGATCTTGGCTCACTGCAACCTCTGCCTCCTGGGTTCAAGTGATTCTCCTACTTCAGCCTCTGGAGTATCTGGGATTACAAGCACCTGTCACTATGCCCAGTTAATTTTTATATTTTCAGTAAAGATGGGTTTTCACCATGTTGGTCAGGCTGGTCTCACTCAAATTCCTGACCTCAAGTGATCCACCGGCCTCAACCTCCCAAAGTGCTGGGATTATAGGCGTGAGCCTGCACTTGGCCTGTATTTTATAAATATATAGGATTTTTATTTGGTTCCTTTTCACATCTACCTATATAGCTTTCATTTGACTTGCTTTTGATTTATCCTATTCTAATAGAAGTTATTCCTTTCTTTATCCTTTTGAGCAGATTAAGTGTTCTTTACATTTTTCAGTTCTATTATTTGTATTTTTTTGATTGTTATTTGTTGACTGTTCTTCCATGGTTTATAATTTTAATCTGCAGTCTTACTTTGAATGTGAGTCTACCCTCCCTCCACACTATTTTGTTGCATCCTCCTGGTCTCTAGTTCAGGCCAGGTTCCTATCAGTTGGGGAGGGAGAGAGTGTAGCACAGTTATTAAGAGTGCAGGCTCTGAAACCTGACAGCCTGAGTTCATCTTGGGCATATTATTTAACATTTCTGTGCCTCAGTTCCTCACCTATCAAATGAGGCTAATGATAGTATCTAACTTAAACTGTTTTGATGATTTCAATAAGTTATTTCTCAGAACTGTATCTGGATCATAGTAAGCACTTCATAAATTCTGACAAATATATTCAGAATATTGCAGATCCAGAATGACCTAACAGGATTTTTGCTCAGTGTCTGGTTTCTTGGCTCTATCAGCTACTTACTTTCTGCTGTCCCCAATATGCAACTTTCTTTAAGCCACAATTCTAGGTGGCCATAAGAATCCCCATATCAAGCAGTGGGTGATCCTGGCTCCCCTAACACTATTCCCTAGAAATGGACTTTTGATTTCCATTACACCACAGGAAACGAACTGTCAGCCCCTCTGCCTGCTTCTGGTCTTGGAATTCTGTAAGTTATAGATGTAATGGGATAACTTTTTTTTTTTTTTTTTTTTTTTTTTGAGACAGAATCTCACTCTATCGCTGAGAATGGAATGCAGTGGCACGATCTCAGCTCACTGCAGCCTCTGCCCCCCAGGTTCAAGCAATTCTCCTGCCTCAGCCTCCTGAGTAGCTGGGATTACAGGCGTGCACCACCATGCCTGGCTAATTTTTGTATTTTTAGTAGAAACGGGGTTTTGCCATGTTGGCCCGACTAGTCTCAAAGTCCTGACCTCAATTGATCTGCCCGCCTTGGCCTCCCAAAGTTCTGGGATAACAGGCATTGAGCTACCGCGCTTGGCCGGGACAACTTTTTAAGTAACTTTATTTTGAAATGATTTTAAGTGTACCAAAAGTTGCAAAATAATACAAAGAATTCTCAACATTCCTCAATTTTTAAGATCTTGCCACTTTCACTTTATCTCCCCCTACTCCTCTCTGTTTTTTATAGATATCTATATATCTGTACACACTCATCTATCTATATAGATGTATACAGGCTGATTCCCTCTTTTTCTATTGATTGGAATAGTTTCAGAAGGAATGGTACCAGCTCCTCCTTGTACCTCTGGTAGAATTCAGCTGTGAATCCATCTGGTCCTGGACTTTTTTTGGTTGGTGGGCTATTAATT
>NW_016820251.1:861895-864403 GCF_001698545.2 Rhinopithecus bieti | reverse complement strand
GCCCCTCCCCCAGCCTCGCTGCTGCCTTGCGGTTAGATCACAGACTGCTGTGCTAGCAATGAGGGAGCCTCCGTGGGCGTGGGACCCTCCCGGCCAGGTGTGGGATATAATCTCCTGGTGTGCCCGTTTGCTTAAAGCGCAGTATTGGGGTGGGAGTTACCCGATTTTCCAGGTGTTGTGTGTCTCAGTTCCCCTGGCTAGGAAAAGGGATTCCCTTCCCCCTTGCGCTTCCCAGGTGAGGCGATGCCTCGCCCTGCTTCAGCTCTCGCTGGTCGGGCTGCAGCCGCTGACCAGCACCGATTGTCTGGCACTCCCGAGTGAGATGACCCCAGTACCTCCGTTGAAAATGCAGAAATCACCGGTCTTCTGTGTCGCTCGCGCTGGGAGTTGGAAACTGGAGCTGTTCCTATTCGGCTGTCTTGCTCCGCCAGGCCCCCCCCCAAATAGTACATTATATTTACTTGCCATGTCTTTTTAGTCTCCTTCAATCTGGAACTCCCTCTCAACCCTTCTTTTTCCTCTATGACATTGTCATTTTGTCAAGAGACAGGCCAGTTGAGACAGGCCATAGACTGTCCTTCAATTTGGCTTCATCTGATGGTTCCTTATAGTAGGTGGATTTAGCTGATGCATTTGGGGCTGGAAAACTCTATGAGGTGATACTATAACCTTCTTAGGTTATCATATTCAGAGGCACATGGTATCTGTTTGCCCCCAACTAGTGATGCTAATTTTGACCGCTGGTTAGGTTTTGTTGTTTTCTCTGTTGTCTATGATGTGTTTTTTTTCCTTTTGTAATTATTAACTGACACTTAGGAAGACATTTTGAAATTATATAAGGATTCTGTTCCTCATCAAACGTTTCTATCCTGGTTCAGCAGACATTAATTGTTTTTTGCCTAAGTTTTTACTCTTTTGTTGGCAAAATGATGATCATCTAACTCCCTCATTCCTTCTCTATAAGGAAAAGATTTCCATTTACAGGTTGTTTTTTTTTTTTTTTTTGACACGGAGTCTCACTCTGTGGCCCAGGCTGGAATACAGTGGTGTGATCTCGACTCACTACAACCTCCGCCTCCTAGGTTCAAGCTATTCTCCCACTTCTGCCTCCCGAATAGCTGGAATTACAGGCACCTGCCACCACACCCAGCTAATTTTTTGTATTTTTAGCAGAGACAGTGTTTCACCCTGTTGGCCAGGCTGGTCTCGAACTCCTGTCCTCAAGTGATTCACCTGCCTCAGCCTCCCAAAGGGCTGGGAGTACAAGCGTGAGCCACCGCTCCTGGCCTACAGGGAACTTTTAAAGCATGGATTTATAGCCCTATCTTGACAATGAAGTACCCAATATATCTTTCAGGAAATGAGCTGTAGTTGAGCAGTAACTTTAACTGTAATCCTTTTTTGTACCTTTCCAGAAACAGGAATTGTTAATTAAAATTTTTGTCCCTTCAAGATTTTTCTGCAAGGATTTAAAAGTAAAATTTAAATAATATGTAAGAGTATGAAGTGAAAACCCAAAGCCTCTTTTCTTTTATGTCTTACCTCTCAGGTGGTAATAGTTTGGCATAGAGCCTTCCAGACAAAAATGGAATCATACGAAATTCTTGTTCTGGAAATTGCTTTTTCAAATTGAAGACTTACATATCAGATATTGTTGACTTTATAAAACTTTACCTAGTGTTTTTTGTTTTGTTTGTTTGTTTTTTACCTAAGTAGTTAATTTTTTCTGGTTGAAATTGTTTAGGAATGTTGATTTTAAAGTGCCAATTTATTCTAATCTCAATGTATTCTATTTTAAAAATACTGATTGGGAGGTAATTTTAAGAATTCTTTAAAGCTAAGTGTTAAATTAAAAAAGCAAGTTACCGACTTTTACACTGTTGGTGGGATTGTAAACTAGTTCAACCATTGTGGAAAACAGTATGGTGATTCCTCAAGGATCTAGAACTAGAAATACCATATGCCCCAGCCATCCCATTACTGGGGATATACCCAAAGGATTATGAATCATGCTGGTATAAAGACACATGCACACGTATGTTTATTGCGGCACTATTCACAATAGCAAAGACTTGGAATCAACCCAAATGTCCATCTGTGACAGACTGGATTAAGAAAATGTGGCACATATACACCATGAAATACTATGCAGCCATAAAAAAGGATGAATTTGTGTCCTTTGTAGGGACATGGATGCAGCTAGAAACCATCATTCTCAGCAAACTATCGCAAGAACAGAAAACCAAACACCACATGTTCTCACTCATAGGTGGGAATTTAACAATGAGATCACTTGGACACAGGAAGGGGAACATCACACACTGGGGCCTATCATGGGGAGGGGGGAGGGGTGAGGGATTGTATTGGGAGTTATACCTGATATAAATGACAAATTGATGGATGCTGACGAGTTGATGGGTGCAGCACACCAACATGGCACAAGTATACATATGTAACAAACCTGCACGTTATGCACATGTACCCTAGAACTTAAAGTATAATAATAAT
>NW_016820251.1:850843-861471 GCF_001698545.2 Rhinopithecus bieti | reverse complement strand
AAAAAAAAAAAAAAAAAAAAAGTTATCCCATTACATCTATAACTTACAGAATTCCAAGACCAGAAGCAGGCAGAGGGGGCTGACAGTTCGTTTCCTGTGGTGTAATGGAAATCAAAAGTCCATTTCTAGGGAATAGTGTTAGGGGAGCCAGGATCACCCACTGCTTGATATGGGGATTCTTATGGCCACCTAGAGTTGTGGCTTAAATAAAGCTGCAGCTGGAAACCATCATTCTTAGCAAACTATCACAAGAACAGAAAACCAAACACCGCATGTTCTCACTCATAGGTGGGAACTGAACAATGACATCACTTGGACTCGGGAAGGGGAACATCACACATCGGGGCCTATCATGGGGAGGGGGGAGGGGGGAGGGATTGTATTGGGAGTTATACCTGATATAAATGATGAATTGATGGGTGCTGACGAGTTGATGGGTGCAGCACACCAACATGGCACATGTATACATATGTAACAAACCTGCACGTTGTGCACATGTACCCTAGAACTTAAAGTATAAAAAAAAGAAAAAGGTTACCAAATGATATGTACAGTATGAGACTATTTGTGGGAAAAATGCCAGATCTGTTTTATTTTGATTGGCACATACACATTAAGTAATCATGGTTATTTAGGGAATGTTTCATTGAGGTAAAATGGGAGAATTTTTACTTTGTTTTATTGAATTTTTTTCAGCGATGATGTATTCATTTTTTAAAGTAAAATGCAATTTTTTATAAGTATTATAAGTCTTACATATTACCTCACATAGTTTTCAGTTGTCTCTTCGCACACTTCCTGCTCTTTAAGCAGTAATACATACTCCCAAAGAAGGCCTCTCATGATTCTAGAGAAGTATCACTGGATCTTCCAGATTTATTAAAAATTACATTGAACTCTGGTCTGATTTACTTATGTAGAGAGTTACTTTTTTCAAACCCTTGTTGTTATGTTCAGCTGTATTATTCTTTGAACAGACTTTTTGGGCTGGCCAGGAAAATTAATGTTTCTGTGAAGAAATGTGTTGTGAATGTTACTGACTTGTGAGCGAACATGTGAGAATAAAATATGTGTATAAGTTGGAGACTGTTGAGTGACCAAAAGGTTGCTTCTGTCATTGAAATAGGAATGGTAAGGGTAAGAATATGGGAGTGTAGGGTCAAAGGCATGAATTCATAACATCGTGAGGACCTTCAGGAATGGGGAGGTCCATGCAGCAGACTTACTTCTTTTGTTTTTTCCACCAATTATTAATTTCGAGAAATTAAAATTTAAACCTAAAGGAATATTGAAAGCACAGTAAAAGGAACTCTTATATTCATTCAGATTCCCCAGTTAACCTTTTTCTGTGTTTGCTTTATATTCTTTTTCTCTCCCTTGGTCTTTCTCTTTCTCTATACACACCCACACCCACACACACAACACACACACACACACAGTGCACAAATTTTACACATTTTATTTATTTATATTTTTTAGATGAAGACTCAGAAAGTTAATTATTATCTTACTTTCACTTTCAAGTTACATTTCACCCTTTTGACCCAGTGGTTAACTAGAGTAATGATCTTTGCCTGAATAAGCTATTATATTGATAGCTGCAAAATGCTGCGTTTTCTTTTCTTCTTTTTTCTTTTTTTTTTTTTGTGAGATGGAGTCTCGTTCTGTTGCCCAGGCTGGAGTGCAGTGGTGTGACCTTGGCTCACCACAACCTCCGCCTCCTGGGTTCATGCCATTCTCCTGCCTCAGCCTCCCGAGTAGCTGGGACTACAGGCACCCACCACCATGCCCGGCTTTTTTTTTTTTTTTTCATATTTTTAGTAGCGATGGGGTTTCACCGTGTTAGCCAGGATGATCTCGATCTCCTAACCTCATGATCTGCCCACCTCGGCCTCTCAAAGTGCTTGGATTACAGGCATGAGCCACCGCGCCTGGCCAAAATGCTGCATTTTCTAACTGTCATTTCCTTTAAATACATTTATTTATTTTTATTTTATTTATTTATTTTTTTTATTGAGACAGAGTCTCGCTCTGGAGTGCAGTGGCGTGATCCTGGCTTACTGCAACCTCTGCCTCCCCAGTTCAAGCAGTTCTTGTTCCTTAGCCTCCCGAATAGCTGGGACTACAGGCACCCACCACCACGCCCCGCTAATTTTTGTATTTTTAGTAGAGACTGGGTTTCACCGTGTTGGCCAGGCTGCTCTTGAACTCCTGGCCTCAAGTGATCTGTCCACCTAGGCCTCCCAAAGTGCTGGGATTACAGGCGTGAGCCACTGCGCCCAGCCCATTTCCTTTATTTATTTATGTATTTATGTATTTATTTATTTATTTATATTTTTTTCTGAGATAGAGTCTCGCTCTGTCACCCAGGAATGCAGTGGCTCAGTGTCGGCTCACTGCAACCTCTGCCTCCCAGATTCAAGCTATTCTGCATCAATCTCCCGAGTAGCTGGGATTACAGGCATGTGCCACCACGCCAAGCTAATTTTTGTATTTTTAGTAGAGATAGGGATTCACCAGTTGGCCAGGCTGGTCTTGAACTCCTGACCTCAAGTAATCTACCCACCCCGGCCTCCCAAAGTGCTGGGATTACAGGCATGAGCTGCTGCACTCGGCTCCATTTCCTTTAAATTTACTAGCTGGCATTTTTTCTGCAAAGGGGAACTTCTCCCTTTCCTCCTTACCTTCTTGTATCTCTATAGACCCATGGCTTTAAAAAAAATGCAGTGTTTTCTACTACTGTCATCATTCTTTTAATGCCCAATTGTTTCCAGTTTGTCACAAGGCATCTCCTTCAGGTCGGCTCTTGTGTCCTTTTGACGTGACCCCATTTTTTTTTGATGACCATTTCTTATGTTTTGTCCAACAAGATATGCAGGTTCAACTTGCACTTTCACAGTTCTACATTTTTCCAAGGACTCCTGCTTCCTTTTAGTGGGTGATGGTATGTAGAAACCAAGATCTTCGTGGTAGGTGTGCTGTGGTTAATCATTGCTTTTATATATCATTATATATCATTGCTTTTATATATCTATACACACATATACATATATACACATAATTATATATATATAAAGTGTGAACATATACACATATTTGAAATTATGACATTTCATTTTGTATCTCCTTTTCTCTCATACGTAATAATTCCAGTATTTCAGCCCAAAACTGTTTTAACAAACTCACTAAATAGAATTTAAGATTTTTATGCAGCTCATTTTGTCTTAGAATATATTTCATTAGGTTTGTACGGTCAGAGTTCTGCATTCAAAAGTTACTTGAAGCCAGGCGTGGTGGCTCATGCCTGTGATCCCAGCACTTTGTGAGGCTGAGGCAGGTGATCACTTGAGGTTAGGAGTTCGAGACCAGCCTGGCCAAACATGTTGAAACCTTGTCTCTACTAAAAATACAAAAAAGTTAGCTGGGCTTGGTGACAGGTGCTTGTAATCCCAGCTACTTGGGAAGCTGAGGCAGGAGAATTGCTTGAACCCAGGAGGCGGAGGTTGCCATGAGCCAAGATTTCACCATTGCACTCCAGCCTGGGCAACAGAGCAAGACTCCATATCAAAAAAAAAAAGAAAAGTAACTTGAATTATTTGTTCTGTATTGTTATGTAATCAATTTAATATGCAGTTAGGCTATTTTATGAGATTTTCAAAACCTCTTTTGATTTAAATGTAAATTTATAAATAAATAGAACCTTTGTTTGGTTTAAAACTATATAAAGATATTTGTGGGAAAGTCTTAGTCCCCTTCCATTCTATACCCATGTCTGTAGGTAACCATTTTTATTAGGTTCTGGTTTGTACTTCTTGTGTTTCTCCTTTGTGCATGCACACACACATACATACACACTTATTTTATCCCTAACGTAGCTCCATCTCTTGTTATATATGTCCCTTGTTTTTTCCTTTCATAAATAATATCATATTACGTATAATCTTTTTTCCCCAATTATTTTTTTCAGTCAGTATATCCTAAAAATCACTCCATATGAGTTCACAAGAGTCCTCCTCATTCGTAGTGGCACCATGGAACTTCTTTGTGTGACTGAACCATCATCCAGTCAGTCTCCTTTGGATAGGCATTGGGGTTGGTTTTCAGCATTTTTCTCTTATAAATAATGCTTTCTCTGCCAGTTTTAAAAATGAACATTTGCTACAGAAAAGGCATTGTCTTAGGACTGCTGGGTCATATAGTGAAGAATAAGATACATTTTCTGACCCTGAAATGCTTACTGCTTCTGGTAGGGGATGGTTTTAGAAGGAAGAGGGCTAGGAAGAAAAGTGGCCCAGTACCTAGTGGGTAAGTATAATCTGGATGCTCCCAGTAATTCTGAGTGTTAACTGTGCATTCTCATAGAAGTGGGGTGAGACAAATATATGGGAGTTACTATTTTGCTGTAGTCTAGTTTCCAAGTAAAAATAAAAAGAAACGTTTTAAATTAAATACTCCTCAGTAAATAAATACTTAATAAATTTATTGAGCTACAAATGCTAGATTTCGGTAGATCATTTTAGTTTAACAGCACTGTTTTTTCTTTCTTTCTTTTTTTTTTCTTTTTAAACAGAGCACTTTCTAAAGGTAAAATATAGGTTGGGGAAATCTTTTCTTATTAGTATTATTCAGCCAAAACAGTAAATCTTTTAAAAGCTTCATATTTAATGTTCACTCCTACACATTTGAAAATTGAATATATATTTGGATTAATAATAGAAAAGTTATAAAACGGAAAAGTATAAAGGAAAAAATAAACTTAGGGGATAGGTGTAAGCATTAGGTTTTCCATGGTTAACTTATGCATTTTCATTAATTTTAGGTAAAACATGTCTCGATTTTAACATGCTGTCATCTGTAATGGAATACATCAGAGCTGGGTTCAAAAGTAGTTCACCAGTAGAGAGCTCAGTGCTGTTCGGATTTAGAAGTCAGCCCCCCGAGATAATCCACACCATTTTGTATCCCATATCTTGGACCAAGGGTGTAAGCAACCTTGGGTCCTGGTGATTGGAAGCAGAGGCACATTGGCACTGTGTTCTTTTCTGGTGGAAGGATGAGATTGTGTGAGAGGCCCCTAGGCTGGGGTTTGGGGGGGTGATGAACTATCACCCTCCGCAGGGACACGTCTGCAAAGTGTGTCCACGCGTGCCAGCAGCTGCTGCTTCTCCAGGCCGGCGTGCCCTGTGTCAGCAGTCGTCCCTGCCACCCTCACCACGTCTCTCAACTAGCCTAAGAAAATCCCCAGTTCTGCTTATTTGAGCCATAATAGAACTGTTTTCAAAAGATTTCACTTGGAAACAAAGGAAAAGACTAAATACACATACACAAAAATGCAGCAATACAGAAATGATACCGAAATATAGCAGCAAGGCTGGGCACAGTGGCTCATGCTTGTAATCCCAGCAGTTTGGGCAGCCAAGGTGGGCAAATCACTTGAGGCCAGGAGTTGAAGACCAACCTGGCCAACATGGTGAAACCCCATCTCTACTAAAAATACAAAAATTATCTGGGTGTGGTGGCGTGCACCTATAATCCCAGTTACTCAAGAGACTGAGGCGGGAGAATCACTTGAACGCTTGAACGGGGTGGGGGCAGAGGTTGCAGTGAGCTGAGATCACGTCACTGCACTCCAGCCTGGGCAATAGAGCAAGACTCCGTCCCAAACAAACAAACAAACAAAAAAAACATGTAGAAGCAGAGTTTTATTTGTTTGTTTTTATTCTTAGGTTGGTGAGGTCACAGATCTTTGGCACACATATTCCCTTTCCCCATTCCTATGGCAGACATTGCTGATTGATCCCATATACTTTCCTGTTGGCTCCACCTTGGAAATCATAGCAGTAGTGGATCATATTTGGCACGTGAGTTGCATATCCTGTTCTTAAGGTAATTGAGTTTTGTCAACAGACAGGATTTATCACGCACATGTTCATGTCATTCTCTCTGGTCCAGCTGGACTCAGCTGCAGCTGGCGAAGGCTCTCCTACCATTTTGCCTTTGGTGGCAGCCACCATTCCTGTGATCTCTGGAGCCTCCTGTCCTGTCGAGCTACAGACCCTTTTATTTCTGTTTTAAAGTTACATTACCTATAGTTACCAGTCGACTAATGGATGCTCTACTCGCTTGCTCATATTTTTTCCAGCTGCTTCATCCTGAATTTATTTCTCTCTTTGGCCAAATTCAACAATACCATATGTACTGTCAGGAGAAAAAGTCTTATAAGTCTTGTCTTGTTTCTGTGATAGACCACAGCTTATTTATAATAGGCCACAGCTTGTTTAAAAAGCAGCTAACTCCTCCCAACTACTACTTGTTAGTTTATATGATTTTTAAAAATTATCACGTTATGTGACTGCCCTCAGCCAAACATTGATCTTAGTAAGGTCTGAGGTTTAACTCTAACCACCAAACATGAATGCTTAGGGCTTTTGGAAAATGTGAACTGAACGCTGAAGTCAAGCCTCTAAACCTTGTATGTGTCAGTCTCACAGTCTCAGTAACCTAGAACTGAAAAGCAGACATGAGATTTCCTCTTGCTTCTTTCTAGTATTAAATCAATATAGTGTTTTAGAATATTGTATTTAAGTGTCATTTCACAGGAGACATATGAACGTATCTACTTCAGGGGCCTCTCCCTGTGCATGAATTTTCACATTTTGTCTTCACTGCCTCATCAGTATGCCAGTAGGTGTCACTGTGTACATTAAATGGAAATCAAAGATGTCATTAGGGGAATTTCGAAAATTATGGCAGTTTTTTTCTTTTTTGAAAACAGAGTTCCCAACAGTAAGCCAGAATGTTTATACCACTTCTTTTTTTTATTTTTTAAATTTTTCTTAGACTATCTTAAGAAAACGTGACATCGATTTTTTCTCTCCCCATTTCTGCTACCTTACTACCTTATATGAGCCCTTATGTATATATGAAAATATTTATTTTGGGTGCATTCATAAGAATTAGAAGACAGTATATAGACTAACATGTTAAAGGAAAGAATGGATCATTTTGAACTTATGTATATCACTCTCCTAGTATAGAACTATATTGCCAGAAACCTTTTTCAGGGGATGGAGTGGGGATTTTATCACTCCAAATACTTGCTTGTGACTATACAAGAATATTGTAAAAACCAAAAAAACTTAACGTGTAATGAATATGTGTGTGTGCACTCACATGCACGTTTGCCAGCTGAGGACTTTTTTAACAAGTATTTTTAGGTCCTGTATACATTTATGAGGCTACTCTTCAGAATTTTTAGTTTTCCTGTAACAGAAGAAACTGTTTCCTATCTTATTGCATAATCCTGCAGTTTCAAGTTTACAGTAATATTAGTGGAACTTAATTGTTTAAATGTCTGAGACCTTTTTTTTTGTGGGCTCCCTGTCCTGTTCACCCCTTCAAAAAAGTAAAAGTATTTGACTTGATGTCTTCTGTTGCTTCTTGGGGGAAAATAGCGTGATGCTCGCTTAACTCATTTTCAGGTCTTTGATACTAAGATCAACAGTATTGTAGAATGCTTTCTTCAGTTGAGCAATACAAATTGAGGTTATACCAAGGTTCTGGAAGGTTGTTTATGTGCATGTATGTGTGTTGGGGGTGGTGCTGGAATTGTGATCTGTTGTCTGAAATACTTACATGGGGTTTTTCCATTCAGAAGAATGTTTGTTTTGTGAAGAATGACTTAGGGAAGATTCATGATGACTGAGTGTACCTGTGTGGAACTTTAGGACATAGATGCACTCCTACAGAGTCAGCCTTAAATCATCTTCAACCCTATTTTCCCTGATACGTGTAATAAAAATGAAGATGTGTTCTATGTGGTGGCAAGGGGAAAATTGTCTGCAAGACATAATACAGATAGCAATTAAAATGCACTGGGGATTACTCAAAATTCCTTTTCATTTGTAACTTTTAAAATTAAGAATACTTAAAGTAAAAACCCTTTCCCAGATCTGAGGCCCTGCAGGCAGCGTGGGACAGTGCAGTGAGCCATGTGCCTTTGGGTCAGAGGGTCTGAGCTACAGCCGCTATGGCAGCACCCTGAGTTTATGTATAGGCAGAACTCAGATTCTCTCTAGCTTTGAGTTCTTTGATCTGGGAAAGGAGAAGTGTTGTTGTATAGGTTAAGTGTAGGGCTTTAGCTGAATCAATAACATTTTGTTTCTTAAAAAAAGAAAATGAAATCAAAATAAATATGGAAAAATATCCATTAAGTCTTGAGGATGCGTAGATGCTTCTGTTGATACTGCTTTCTACCCCGAGTTTCTAAGTGGTTGAGTTGAAGGCATGAGCATTCATATTTTCAAAGCATTCTGCAGGTAATTAATATGCAGCCAGAATGGAGAATCAATGGTCTACATGGCTTCTTATTCCTAAGCTGGCAGGCCAAATGTAGTTGATGGGGCACTTCACAAATCAGTTTAGGAACTGGAGTCAGAGAACCTTGAAAGTGTCCCCATCCTTGGGTGCACACGGGAGAGTGTCTAGAATCTTACAGTGTATATGCGTGAGTGGTGGTGGGCTGTCCTGGCCATTTTTGAGAGCTTCTTTTCCTTGATTCTTGAAGCTTTCTCTTTACCATTACTGCTGGAATAACTTTCCCCACCTCCTGCCAGCTTCCACTGTGAGATCTCTGCCCCACCTGAAGAACACAGTTTCTTCTGCTCTTTTCATTCCTATAGTCTTCAACATACACCTGACTGGGAGTCATGGTGACTTTGGAGCTAGACTAGTAAATCCCTTGCTGTTGGTAGGGTTCTGGCAGTAGATGTTCTAAGGGGAGGGTTGGTATAGGTAGTAGCAGCAATAGCTTGAGTGAACATGTCTTCAGCTATTATGGAGTCCATAGAAATATACCATTTGCACCAGAAAAAATTAGTTTAACACACAGTCTATCAGTAATGCTTCTGTTAAATATTTTTATTTTTATTTATTTTTTGAGACAGGTTAGTTTCTGTTGCCCAGGTTAGAGTGTAATGTCACAATTACAGCTCACTGAAGCCTTGAACTCACAGGCTCCATCTATCCTCCCATCTTAGCCTCCCAAATAGCTGGGACTACAGGCACACACCACCACGCCTGGCTATTTTTTGTATTTTTTGTAGAGATGGGGTTTTTCCATGTTGTCCAGGCTGGACTCAAAATCCCGGGCTTAAGCAATCCACCTGCCTCGGCCTCCCAAAGTACTGAAATTATAGGCCTGAGGCACTGTGCCTGGCCCCTTCCGTTGAATAGTAAAAAGTTCCTTCAACACTTAACTTGACTTTTTGCAAGGTGCTTATCCGACAATGATGAAGGAATGCAGCGAGCTCTTAACCTCCCAAGGCGGGGATAATCCTTAAAGGAGAGTCGGGGAAAGTTTTTCTTATTAGGACTGATTAACTCACAGGTGGAAAACCAAGGACTTTAGTAGAACCAATTTTAAAAATCTTGATCTCTCCCTTTTTTCCAGCTTTTTTGAGGTATAAATGACAAATAAATATCGTGTGTATTTAAGATGTGCAGTGTGGTCTGGGTTTTTTTTGTTTATTTTTTGAGACAGCGTCTCGCTCTGTTGCACAGGCTGGAGTGCAGTGGCGTGGTCAGGGATGACTGCTGCCTTGAACTCCCAGGCTTAAGCAATACTCCTGCCTCAGACTCCTGAGTAGCTGGGACCACAGGTGTGTGCTACCATACCCAGCTACTTTTTTTTTTTTTGAGATGAGGTCTCACTATGTTGCCCAGGCTGTGATATTTTTGATAATACATATACAGTGTGAAATGATTACCACAATCAAGCTAATTAACATATCCATCACCTCACATGGTTACAATTTTGAGAGTGTGTGCAGCAGCAATTTTTAAAATGTGAACTATTAAACCTTTTTTTGTCACATCCAATTTTATTTTATTTTATTTTATTTTACTTTATGTTCTAGGGTACATGTGCACAACATGCAGGTTTGTTACATATGTATACATGTGCCATGTTGGTGTGCTGCACCCATTAACTGGTGATTTACATTAGGTATATCTCCTAATGCTATCCCTCCCCCATCCCCCACCCCCCAGCAGGCCCCGGTGTGTGATGTTCCACTTCCTGTGTCCAAGTGATCTCATTGTTAAATTCCCACCTATGAGTGAGAACATGCGGTTTGGTTTTCTGTTCTTGCGATAGTTTGCTGAGAATGATGGTTTCCAGCTGCATCCATGTCCCTACAAAGGACATGAACTCATCTTTTTTATGGCTGCATAGTATTCCATGGTGTATATGTGCCACATTTCCTTAATCCAGTCTGTCATTGATGGTCATTTGGGTTGGTTCCAAGTCTTTGCTATTGTGAATAGTGCCACAATAAACATATGTGTGCATGTGTCTTTATAGCAGCATGATTTATAATCCTTTGGGTATATACCCTGTAATAGGATGGCTGGGTCAAATGGTATTTCTAGTTCTAGATCCTTGAGAAATCGCCACACTGTCTTCCACAGTGGTTGAACTAGTTGACAGTCCCACCAACAGTGTAAAAGTGTTCGTATTTCTCCACATCCTCTCCAGCACCTGTTGTTTCCTGATTTTTTAATGACTACCATTCTAACTGGTGTGAGATGGTATCTCATTGTGGTTTTGATTTGCATTTCTCTGATGG
>NW_016820251.1:827017-848055 GCF_001698545.2 Rhinopithecus bieti | reverse complement strand
CCATCCCTTTATTTTGAGCCTATGTATGTCTCTGCATGTGAGATGGGTCTCCTGAATACAGCAGACTGATGGGTCTTGACTCTTTATCCAGTTTGCCAGTCTGTGTCTTTTAATTGGAGCATTTAGTCCATTGACATTTAAGGTTAATATTGTTATGTGTGAACTTGATCCTGTCATTATGATATTAACTGGTTATTTTGCTCGTTAGTTGCAGTTTCTTCCTAGCCTCGATGGTCTTTACATTTTGGCATGTTTTTGCAATGGCTGGTACCGGTTGTTCCTTTCCATGTTTAGTGCTTCCTTCTTTTAAATTTTTTAAAAAAAAATTCAGAATGGAGAACTTGCAGGTCTGTGCATTGGATATTAAATTCAAATTTTGGCTCTATATGGCCATGTAAAAATGGTGTGGTATAGAAAACATAACTGACGGCCTAGTGTAGTGGCTCACACCTGTAATCCCAGTGCTTTGGGAGGCCAAGACAGGAGGATCTGCTTAAGGCTAGGAGTTTGAGACCAGCCTGGGCAATGTAGTAAGACCTTATCTCTACAAAAAATATAAAAAATTGGCCAGGTATGGTGGCACACACCTATAGTCCCAGCTGCTTGGGAGGCTGAGGTGGGAGGATTGCTTGAGGCTGCGAGGTCGAGGCTACAGTGAGCTGAGATCATACTACTACACTCCAGCCTGGGCGACAGAGTGAAACTTCAGTTTCCAAAAATAAAAAAAAGAAAGAAAACAACTAGGGAGAGGATAAAATGTTTTAAAGAACTAAGAGCCAAAATTTATTCAGTTATCATTATAAGTAATGTTCCTTTTCAGAGGCAAAATGATTTATATGTCTTGAAAAGGCAAAACATGGCCAGGTGCGGTGACTTGCGCCTGAATCCAAGCACTTTGGGAGGCCGAGGCAGGTCGATCACTTGAGGTCAGGAATTCAAGACCAACCTGGTCAACATGGTGAAACCCTGTCTCTAGTAAAAATACAAAAATTAGCCGGGTGTGGTGGCGCGTGCCTGTAATCCCAGCTACTCAGGAGGCTGAGGCAGGAGAATTGCTTGAATCTGAAAGGCGGAGGTGGCAGTGAGCCAAGATTGCACCATTGTACTCTAGCCTGGGTGACAAGAGCAAAACTCCATCTCAAAAAAAAAAAAAAAAAACCTAAAATATTGCTAGTGTGTATGATGAAGAACTATTGCATCATACCTAGATTTTGGATCTCTTGAAATATAGCTTGTTTTCTTTTATTAAGTATTTATTTGTTTCTACTTTATGCGTTGATGATGGGGGACAATAAGGAGAATGTAGAAGATTTATAAAATGCAGTATCTTTCTTGAAATTTATAGGCTACATAAAGAGATTGCAGTTAAACAACAATGAAAACAAGGGTATGGTTAGGGACAAAACACAAGGATATAATAAATATTCTAGGAATTTAGGAATGATGAGCCAGGTCCAGCGGGACTGGTATGCAGGAGGTATTTGGGCATCCCATTTATTGCCTAAGTCCTGGACACTGTTGCCCTGCTGCTCCCTTTGTTCCATACACCTGCTCCCATTGAAGGTTTACTTGGCCCCTCACTCTTTTGACTTTTGTCTCCTGTCATTGCCTCCTTAGACTTTACAGATTCATCTTACAGGATCTTGACCCTCCATTCTCTCCTTTGGATGTATCATACACACATGATCTACCTGACCTTGGCCTTGAGGTAATACCAGAGGTGCCCGGTGGATGCCTGGTCCTAGGGTCCTCCTCCACAGCTGCCCATTTGGAATCACTCTGCTCTGACTTGCTTCTTACTGGGTGTCTGCCCCTGGACATCCTGTAGTAGAACATCCTAATTTTGGGATGTCCCAAAACTGATTGCATTATCTCCATTCCATCTTTCTCTCTTCCATGAACAAACAATATTCTTTTGTCTTCTATATCTTTATGAGTCTGAGCCTGAGCTTCACTATCTGCCCAGTTTCCCAACATAAAACAGGAGAATAGTCATTGTCTGTCCCTCATCTGGGCATTCGGCTCTTCGCCTGTAATCTCTGTGGCCTCTGGCCCCTGCTCACACTCCTTCTTGTTCACCCACTTCCCCTGTATACTCATGGTGGAAGTACCACTCACTCTTCTCATAGGCTCTCCCCTGCTGTGTCTCTCCATACCTCTTTTAAGTTTGCCTTTCTGAATATTTCTACTGCCTCTTGGCTCTCTATAGCCTGAAGGTCAGACTTGTAGGTGTAGTGTAGTGCTGAACCCCTTTTGATTCCAGTGGGGATGGCACCAGGTTCAAGAGGCTGAAGAAGAGATGCAGAGCCAACAAAGGAGACATGGGGTTTTATTGTTTACATACAGGGGAAATGAAAGAGGACCAGGGAAGATAACCACACAGCCCAGTGGCAGGGAGCTGGGCAGGAAAACCACAACCACTTGCAAAAAGCATGCAGTTTATATAGCATTTCCACTTAACACCTCCCCTCTAACAACCTCCACCTGGCAATCTTCATTCCACATGAAACTCAGGGCCTCAATTCTCTGTACACCTTATGTTCTATGGGAGGGGATGGGGGCTCAGATATTCTTTACAGACAAGGAACAGAATCTTCGTATTGGCCACTACTGGATTTCCTAGCCCAGTACACACATTCAGGTGTGTCTGCTATACAGGGTCATCCTCAGGGTGACCCTGTCATGCTTAAGTTATTGCTATCAGGTATATTTACCATGCATATGGTTAAAAAGAGCCCTTTCCCTGTCTTGTTCTAGCTTACCTCTTTAACCTTCGTTTAGCCAGTTCAATTCCCCTCCTTTTGATGACTGTCTTCCCCCAGACTCAACCAAATTTCAGCTCATATTAGTCTGCCATTGTTGCACAGATATATCATTGCAATTCTGGAACTGTATCTTTCTACTTATTCTTCCCTAGACTTGAGGCATCCCCAGCCTCTTCAGTCTTATTTTCACCCTGTACGCAGAGAACCCAATACTCCACTCAGACACGTGCATTTCTGTGAATCATTGCCTAAACGTCCCAGACAGAGGTGGTTGCACTCTCCTTTGCACTTTTTTTTTTTTTGGATACAGGGTCTTAGTCTGTCACCCAGGCTGGAGTACAGTGGCATGATTATGGCTCACTGCAGCCTTGACCTCCCCAGGCTCAGATGATCCTCCCACCTCAGACTCCCTAGTCACTGGGACTACAGGCATGCGCCACCACACCTGGCTAATTTTTGTATTTTTTTTTTTTTAATAGAGACAGGGTTTCTCCATGTTGCCCAAGCTGGTCTTGAACTCCTGGGCTCAAGTGATCCACTTGCCTCAGCCTTCCAAGGTATTAGGATTACAGGCCTGAGCCACAGTACCTGGCCTCCTCTGCACTTTTAATGTACCATGTTTATGTTTCTTTTATATGAACTTTTGCGCTGTGTTTTGGCCAGTGAGCAGGTCTTTCCCTCCACTGGTCTGTGAAGTCTGACTGACCTGCAAATCATGCTTTATGCATCTAATTATCTCCTGTGGACTGGGCACCTGCACACTGCTCAGCTCATCTTTGTTGCATGAATGAAGGCCCATGTTGACTGGAGTTTTAAAGCCTGGAAAGTTTTTGGCCATGTGCTTAATGTTGAGTTTTGTTTCCTAATTAACCTGAAGTTTTGGTTTACTGTGGTATATCTATTCCATGCTTCTGTAATTTAAAGCATAATTGCTGCATGAATCTGTTTGAGAAGGGTATGTTTGAAGCTTTGATACATTTTTATACTTTTGATAAGCTTTTCATACATTTATGATGTAACAAAGCCCTTCTATTGGTGGACTACTTTCTAATTAAAATACTCTATTTACAGATTTGTTCTAAGTCTCTTCCTAGGTACACAATATGTTCCAATAATTACATTAAATGATACATAAATATAATACATATTAATATTAAAAACATAAATGTATGTTATGTCTAATTGGTCCTATGGTTAAATGGCACAGTAGGGACAGGAGACCTTATTTTTCTTGCAGCTTTATAAATTCTTGGGTTCTGTGGGTTAAGTTTAATGTAGTTTTAGACCCTAGAGCAAGAGAAGCTTGAGAATGATAGATTGTTGAAGTAAAGCAGTTACGCAGTGGAATATCTAGTCTTTTTATTTTATTTATTTATTTTTTTTTTTGGAGACAGTTTCACTCTTATTGCCCAGCCTGCAGTGCAATGGCGCAATCTCAGCTCGCCGCAACGTCCGCCCGCTGAGTTCAAGGGATTCTCCTGCCTCAGCCTCCCAAGTAGCTGGGATTACAGGCGCGCACCACCACACCCTGCTAATTTTTGTATTTCTAGTAGAGACGGGGTTTCTCCATGTTGACCAGGTTGGTCTCAAACTCCCAACCTCAGGTGATCCGCCAGCCTCGGCCTCCCAAGGTGCTGGGATTACAGGTGTGAGCTACCACTTCCAGCCTTTTTATCTTTTTTTTTAATTATTATTTTCTTTGTTTATATCTAGTCTTTTAAAAATTGTTTTTTAATTATTTTAAGTTCTTTAAATGTCTAGCCTTTTCTACAAATCTATAATTACATGATCCCAGTATTTAAAAATGTTTCTTATAGTTACAGCTTTTTCTGTATTTTATAGACTCATTAATAATTTACATGATCATCAGATAATTCAGCTTAATATGTCTTATGCTATTCAGTATGCTGTTAAAGTTAACTCTGGCCAAAGGAACATGTCAACTAAGAAAACTAAACGTTTCACATTAATAATAAATCTGAGATTAATTGTTCTTTTGTCTTTCACTTAAACTCCATGGAGTTTAACTGGAATAAAAAAAATGCCACCACTTTAGACCCATGTGAAAGGAAGACAGCCTGATGCTCCAGACCTGTTTGGAGCAGCCGTCTGGCATTTCCCCACTCACGAGCCACCACACACAGTCAGCTTCTAGCAGGCCTGGTGTGTGTGTTGTTTCCCAGGAGACATTTTAAGTAAATGTGTAAGAACATAGATGTGTCCATTCAGAAAAGTTCTTCCAAGTCTTTAATGTCCTCAGTGAAAGTATGTTAGAATGTATTGTGTTTTTATAACCCACACGCCAGCTGTGTAGATGTGAAACAAGACTAAATAGGCATATTTGACTTTACAGGTTTTGTGGGTGGGGTGCGGGGGGTAGGTAAGTATCCTGATTCCATCCTGAGGTTATCAGCTATGGGTAGAGAATGGAGTGAAGTGGGAGACTGGGTGGTGGGAGGAGGGAAGGGGTATGTGGGACGATTAGTATCTGACAGTTGGGTTCATTCTATCAGCCATTCTATCAGCGCACCCTGAGAGGTCCCACCACCCCTGAGCAGAAGCCTGTGATTTTGCATCTTCACTGTATTGATCATAGGTGGCCTGCCTCAGCCACTCATTCAGGAGGCTTAGGAAATACAGGCACTACTGCTTAACTGCATCCAAAAAATTTATACAAGTTGAGCATCCAAAATTCAAAACTTTTTGAGTGCTAACATGATGCTCAAAGGAAATGCTCACTGGAGTATTTTGGATTTCAGATTTTCAAATTTGGGATGCTCAACCAGTAAGTATGATACACATACTAAATCTGGAACACTTCTGGTCCCAAGCAATTCGGATAAAGGATTTTTAGCCTGTAATAACCCTAGGAACACCTGATTGGAGATCTGTCCAGACTTCGTAAGCACTAGTTCAAGATCCTCTCTTTCCAACTCAGGTATAACTTCCATCTGTAAGAGCAGGTTTATAATCATAGATTGCAGATTTAGAGATACTACTTGGGAACTCAAATTTAAACGATTTTCACCTGACCCTAACCATTTACTACCTTCCTGGTTGAACTCAGTCTACCAGGTTTATAGTAATCCATTGAGTTGTGGATGTCTCAGGATTAATCGTTCAGCCACAGTTAAGTACCTACTATCTGGTAAAGTCTTAAATAGACACTGGAGACAGAATAAAAGCTAAGAGTCAGGTGAAGGATGTGTATATCAATAAATACATATAAAACAACCACAGGCACTTCAGGTGTATACAGAGGCCTCTAAGACCACAGAACCTGCAGGTAGTGAAGTGTTCCTCTGCATTCTTAGGGTGACCATACAACTTAGCATCCAAACTGAAATGTTTTTGAAAGTACAAAGTGGTAGTATTGAGAGTTGTGCTGGGATAACAGCAGTAGACTTGGGCTGTCTGGGAACAGCCAGGGCGGTGGTCACCTCTCCACTTAGCACCCCATACGTGGCTCACTCTGGGTTCCACCATGCTGCCCTCCTGTCTGTCATTGTACAAACACCTTACAAGATTGTATTTAATGGTTGTCATGTGCCTTATTGTGAGTACAGCATAGTGGGTCTGATTTGAATTAATTTTTTTGTTTCCAGATAGGCCTACAACAGAAAGTGTACGAAGTGAAAGTATTTGAAACTTGACATGCATAATCTCATTTACTTCTCAGAGCAGTTCTTTAGGGTTTATGTGCTGTTGGTATTTCCTTTTTGAGTGAAGTTTTGCCCTTTTTTGCCCAGGCTGGAGTGCAGTGGCGCAATTTCGGCTCACTGCAACCTCTGCCTTCCAGTTCAAGTGATTCTTGTGCCTCAGCCTCCTGAGTAGCTAGGGTTACATGCGCACACCACCATTCCCGGTTAATTTTGTATATTTAGTAGAGATGGGGTTTCACCATGTTGGCCAGGCTGGTCTTGAACTCCTGACCTCAGGTGATCCGCCCGCCTCGGCCTCCCAAAGTGGTGGGATTACAGGCATGAGCCACTGCGCCTGGCCTACGGTATTTCTTTTTACAGTTGAGAGGACAGTGAGGCACACAGAGGTGAAGTAACTTGCCGGGGGCTACACAGTAAGCAGCAGGGGTGGGATTCCAGCAGAGCCCCAGCTGGGTGACTCTAGCCCCTGCTCATGCAGCTTCCTCTGCTTGTGTTCTCTGGGTTTGGCTACAGGCCACCAGTGCTACAGGAGATGATTTAAGTGGTGCCTAGACACTGAATAACCTTGACTCAAAAAGGAGAACGTTATTCCCTTTTCACTTATCTTTTAATCCTATGCCATTTTCTCCACCACCCTAAACAATTCTCTAAGAACTTTAACTTGGCTTTACTTTGCTAATCTCTCTAAGGAAGAAGGAGTAACTTCAGGCTCCAAACCTTAAACAAGAAACGTAATTTTAAAATGAATGTTTCATTTTTATACTCACTTTCTATTTATAGCAAGTGATACTGGCTTCTCATATCTATTTGTGACATAAAGTTTTCTTTAAATTGTATTGAAGTAAAAAGTCTATTAAAAAAAAAAATCAAGTCCAGATAGGTTGCAGATGTGGCCAAGTTGTGACGGTAGTGTGGGAATTTGTAATTTGGGGGAACACTCCCTCCTCAAGGGAGGAATTAAAGAGTAGAGATAAAAGCCAGACAGCCCTCAGGGTAAAGTTTTAGCATTCTTTCACCTAGGAATCAGGGGGCTGGTAATTCTGTCCCATTTGCTGCCTTTTCCTTTTCTTCTGTTTGAGAAGTCACATGGCAAAATATTAAGAGTCTGTCTGACTTAATGATCTCTATTCCAGACATGTACTAATTTATAACTTTGCGGTCATTTATCTACACTGGCAATGGGAATGGGAAGTAGTTGAAATTGTTATCTTTATAACTGAAGGGGACAATTTGTATGCACAGGGGCTTAATCTGGTATCTTAGTTCTTAGAAACACCTAAATTCTCCTGTTTATAAGTAAAATTCAACTGTATCTCAAGTTATCAATTTTTATTTTCCTGACAATGGCACAAGAATTAAAAATCTATTGAAACTTCTTAACCGTGGTATAAAATTTTAACTTAAAAGTTATAACTTAAAGTATAAAAAAAAAAAAAAAAATCCATGAAAAAAAAAAAGAAATAATTTATTAATAATTAAAGAATTAAATAATTCTTACAATAAATTTAAGAATTTATTAAAGGTAAAAAAAAAGTATAACTGGGCAGTTATAACTCACTGAATGGTAATTTTTTTTTTTTTTCATTTTAAGGACAGTACAATTAGATTTTGGTAAGATTGAGACTTCAGTGTCTTCTAGTATATTTCTCAGGACAGATTCACAAGTAGTTTGCAAGTGTTCATGAACAAATCAGGTTAGTAATACATTGAAACCAGCACAAATAGATTGTCCTCATCACTGCATAGACAAAACAGTCAGGAGATGGGTTTGGTGCTGTAAGCACAAGTGGCATGATATAATGAAGTTGTATTCCATTAAGCTCTTGTGTACGGGGAGCAAAATGTCATCACCTGAATGTGGCTGCATTTCTGTGATACAACCTCATCTGTTCCGTCAACTAGTTTTGCTCTGATCAATAAGCAGTTTTCTGTGGCCTTTCACTGCTGTCAGATGTCATTGAGTGATGTAAATGCACGTCAGAAACTAGAAACTTGACAGCTCACCCAGAGAGGGAAGGGAGAGAGGAGAGGGAAATCACTACAATAGACATGGTTGACAGCTGACATCTCCTCAGGGTAACTGATTGGATACTGTAGCAGCCGGCACTTTTCCCATATAAACTCGAAGAAAAATGATCCTGTTATGTGTAAAATACAGTGCAGATGTTTTAAAATAACTTAAGGGAAAAATTATTCTTGTAAACTGTAGCATAGTGACTATATAGATTGTATAAAATACAAAAAATAATTAGTTGCTGTTAGTTTTTGAGTAAGAACAGTTAAGGCAGATGAAAATATTGTATTTCTACCCATTTTTTCCAACACCTACTGCCAGAACTATAATTAGGAAAGTTTGTCAGTGAAGAAAGAAATGTAGCCTTAAGGACACTTATTATAACAGTATTCATGCAATAGAATATTATGTAGCAGTAAAAGGAAGAAGAGGACTGTTTTTATGTCCTGATATGGGAAGATTGTCAGGGTCTACTGCTGAGCGAAAAAGCAAGAGGTGGAACAGAATGTCCTGTGCTGCCTTTTGTGTTGAAGGGAAAGACTTAAGACTGACTCTGTTCAAATGTGCATGTAGCAAGGCTGAAAGGATCTTACAGTGAGCACTTGAGTGGGGTGTGAAGCATTGGGACTTGCCCTAAGAAAGGTTATGATTGCGAGACCGACTTCACTGTGTATCTTTTTTGTTTTTCTTTTTAAACCATATGACTGTATTACCTATTCAAAATACTGTTATAAAAAGGCATGCATTTATTCCACATGTGATAACTTGATGAAAAATATAGCATTGTTACATTAACAAGGGACTCACAGTCTCAGAGTACTCTGGTTAGACTCTTCATTACCAAAGCTAAAAAGGCATTCAGATATGTTAGAATGAGGAGTTTTGAAATCTCATTAAATGCTAGTTTAAATGATTTTGTTGTCATTGATTAAGATTCAGGGACACTTAGACATAGTACCTATTGCTTAATCTATGTCAGATACCATACTCTGCTTTATAAATGTTAACTTATTTAAGTCCTCATGGAGTGTTACTGTCTTTATTTAACAGGTGGAAAAACAGATGCTCAAAGAGTTTAAAAACTTACTGTAGGTCATACAGCCAGTATGTGGGAAAGCTGGAATTTGAATCTAGGTTTTCAGTCTCCTAAGATAAGTTGAGGGTCTGAGTATTAGAGTGGAAAGAGCTGTAACTGACAGGAACAAGCACCCAAGCATGTGTATACCCGTGAGGATAGCTGCCTTAACCTGGCCATGTCGTGAAGAGTAGAGGGCAGTGTTAAATCCCTGGAGTGGTTCATCACTGCCAGTCTTACCTATTAAGATGACTTCTTGGCACCATCTGCGTTTCGTTGTAGCTCCCATTTTAGTCAGTTTTGTGCTTACCATTGACCAATCTGTCTGTCCCTGAGGTTTTCATGGGACAGAAACCATGTCTCTTTTGCTGCCTACTCAGCCCCAGCTCAGAGTCTGACGCAGGGAAGGTGCTTAATAAATACTTGCCAAAGGAATGCACCATTACTACAGGCAGATCTTGTAGTAATGACAAGATTACATTTCACTGGTGTGGTTGTCTTTCACAAACTACCTAATGGAATAATTCTTTCTAGTGCCTGCTTTTCACTAATGAGGAATGCAACTTTGAAGCCAGAGTAGATTGAGAGCTTGTAGGTTCAAGGCAGAAAGACATCAGTTTATTCTATAAATAGTGAACCATCACGTTACTATTAGGAGTAAAGTGGTAAAAGAAGAAGATTAGGAAGTTAAGACAATCACCAGAGATAAAGTTTACTTGGGGAAACATCATTGAAAAAAATCCAGTAGAACAAAGTTGCATTAGGACTTTAATCCTACCGCTGTGGTGTTCAGGGTTTGTACGCTTTGCTGTGTGTCAGGACGTCTTGAGACCTCAGCTCTCCAAGGCTAATCCGTTGGTCTACAGTCCAAGCTATTCTCTGTTCACAACCACCCTATTTTCATTTTTACTTTCGAGATTCTTTTCCTCTTCATTTCAGGACCAATGTTATTAGAATATAGGGAATAGTTCAAAATTAGGGTCATCCCTACTGCTCCTCCAAAGGCCCCGCCTGAGGAAAGACAGGCTTTGATGAGTGAGTTGAGAGAAGGAATTTAGGTGCGGATGTGGCTCTTTTAAAAATGAAGGCTCTGGGTTGGATGATGTCTGACCACTTTTCCTTTGGTCCAGTTGAGGTGGAGGTGGGAGGAAATGCTACTAACAGATGCAAGTTGAGTGTCCCTTATCCAAAATGCCTGGGACCAGAAATGTTTCAGATTTCAGGTTTTTTTTAGACTTTGGAATATTTGCATTATATTTAGTGGCTGAGTGCCCCCAAATCTGAAAATATGAAATCTGAAATGGTCTCAACTGTAATACCAAGTGCTGTTAACTCTACCACCTAATGATCTTTTAAAATTTGCCCACTTTCATCTTCTCCATCTCCATCATCACTCTCCCTCCCATTGCCCCGTCATCTCACCCTGGACTGCTATAATAACTTTCTACTCCATCTTCCCTATTCACCCTGAGCTCTCTAGAATTCATCATTTTGCAATCAGAAAGATTTTTCATGGCCAGGTACTGTGGTTCATTCCTGTAAGCCCAGCAACTTGGGAGGCTGAGATAGGGTGATTGCTTTAGCCCAGGAGTTTGAGACCAGCCTGGGTAACATAGCAAGTCCCCATCTCTACAAAAGAGAAAATAAATTAGCCAGGCCTGGTGATGTGCACCTGTAATCCCAGCTACTCAGGAGGCTGAGGTGGGAGGATTGCTTGAGCTCACGAGTTGGAGGCTGCAGTGAGCTATGATTATGTCACCATACGCTGCTATGTTGCCTGGGCAACAAAACAGTTGTCTCTTAAAATTAAATTTTTTTTTTTGTTTTCATAGTGCACATCTGATCATGTTAGCTCCCACTTAAAAATCATTGAGTGGCTTCTCCTTTCTTGTAAGGTAAAGGCTGGTCTTTAGTGTGGCCTGTGAGGCCCTCAGTGTGGTCTGCCCTCTGCCTACCTTAGCTGCTCTGGAGCCCTCCTGTGCCCTGAGCTCCAGTCCCACAGTCTCAGTTCCTCAGGTAATCTGTTTCTTTTGTTAAACTAACCTTTCCTCTTTGTCTTGTCCTCATATCCACTATCAACTTCCCCCAGGCTTCAGGCCTGTTTCATCATGGTCTCCTCAGAGATTTAGCCCTGACTGGGCTCTCCTGTTTCATGCCCTCTCAGTAGTCTATCTTCCCCTCATAGCTTGGTGAAGATGATTCATTGTGCCCTTAGTTCACTGTATTCCCATCCTGTAGCACATGTTTACACATAAAAGTGATCAATAATTTTTCAGTGAATAAATAAAGTAACCTGAGCCAGAAGTGAGAGTAAATGATCTATCCAAGATAGCATGGCCACTTAATATCAGAATTAAGACAAAACACACAGACTTTCCACTGTATCTGGTTTTTGTTTCATTATTAGTAGTCTGGGTCTGCATAGGAGGACTTGTTCATTCTGATTGCATGAGGAAAATGTGCTTTTGACTCTGTTTCCAGGGAGACCCAGATCTCTGCTTTTTGTTTCTAGCCCTTCTGTGGAGTTGGTTCCTTCTGGTACATTTCCTTGGCCCCCTCTTAAGGTTTATCCTGGGGGGCCTGCTTTGTTCCATTGGCATCATAAAGCTGGAAGTTGAATGTTTCTCACTTTTCTTAATTCTTTAAAGTGACTATTTTGGATTTTGTGTTTATAGTATTTTGTGCTTTTTTATCTTAGATGCTTTTATTCTGAGCCTTGATCCTGATGCTTCCTTACCAAATACTTTAAGCTTGAACAGTCCATTTGGGACCTTTATTTTTAACATTCTGCATCCCAAATGGCTGATGACACCCCTGCCCTTACTGACTCACTTTAAAGGAGGAGGCTGTTTACTTAACAGTGGTATGTTGTCTGTTTTCCCAAAATACAATCTCTGACCAGAGTCTGGGTTGAATGGTAATCTTCCTTTACATAAGCTGCTTGGAAACTGTCAATTCAGCCTTATCTGGGGGGTGATTTGGGATGTGGGCTCATTATGCTTGCATGGCATACTCCGTCATGGTCTTTCTGAGCTCTAGACTATTCAGAAAACTTCCTAGCTGGCTTTAATTCTGTTATTGAGATCTAGAAAACCTCACTACATTCCTTCTACTCATTTTTGCTGAAAGTGTTTGAAGACTGGGCTGGGCGTGGTGGCTCATGCCTGTAATCCCAGCACTTTGGAGGCGGATCACGAGGTCAAGAGATCGAGACCATCCTGGTCCACATGGTGAAACCCCATCTCTACTAAAATTACAAAAATTAGCTGGGTGTGGTGGTGTGCACCTGTAGTCGAGAGGCTGAGGCAGGAGGATAGTTTGAACCTGGGAGGTGGAGGTTGCAGTGAGCCGAGATTGTGCCACAGCACTCCAGTCTGGTGACAGAGTGAGACTTCATCTCAAAAAAAAAAAAAAAAAAAAAAAAAACTGCTCCTCAGCATCTCTCCTTGCTTCTCAGATGCCAAAGGGGAAGCCCTATGGCCCTGCTCTGGCTTCTCCATGGAAAAGACTCTATCTCATTTGACAATGAACTTCTTGAAACATGGTTCAAGTGTGGACCTGGTATACAGGTTTTTTGCTTCTTTATGGAACCAAAGGAATAAACATGTTGTTTGCTTGCCTGGTTCTGTACCCCACTTCTCCCCTTTTTCAGATTCAGTTGTCAGACATTCAAGAACGAGGACCTGAAGAAAGCCACTGTGGTTTGGTTTTAAGTTTGCAGCTATATCTTCAAATTGTGGTGGTGATGATATGCATCATAAAATTTTAGGCCTTTGTGTAAGGACCCTGCCCAAAATCTGTTAGCACAGAAATCATAAAGCTGCATTCTTCACCTGTCAACTAAGTAAATATAAGATAGAATTATAAGTGGGTGCTCTAGCTTCACGGTGTTCAAGATAAATAGTAGGCACTATTTAAAATAATGCTGGCCAGGCGCAGTGGCTCACGCCTGTAATCCCAGCATTTGGGAGGCTGAGGTGGGTGGATCACGAGGTCAGGAGATCTAGACCATCCTGGCTAACACGGTGAAACCCCGTCTCTACTAAAAATACAAAAAATTAGCCAGGCATGGTGGTGGGCGCCTGTAGTTCCAGCTACTCAGGAGGCTGAGGCAGGAGAATGACATGAACCCAGGAGGCAGAGCTTGCAGTGAGCTGAGATCATGCCACTGCACTCCAGCCTGGGCAACAGAGTGAGACTCCGTCTCAAAAAGTAATAAATAAATAAAGCCTGGGCAACAGAGTGAGACTCCGTCTCAAAAAATAATAAATAAATAAATAAACAAACAAACAAAACAAAATAAAATAATGCCAACAGTCTGGGCCTGGTGGTTCCCACCTGTAATCCTAGAAATTTGGGAGGCCGAGGTGAGCAGATCACCTGAGGTCAGGAGTCATATTGGGGTTAGAGCTTCACCATATGAATTGGGAGGTGGTGGTGATGGGGTGCATGGTTCAGTTTATAACAGGGCAGTGGACCCCATACACAGAATTTGTTCTTTGCCCAAGACCATTGTTAAGTGATCATATAATGAATACTCTCCTATTTGCCTGTAGTTTGAAGGCCAAATTATATAATTTGGATGACTACCAAGGGAGTTGTACCCCCCGTTTACATGTACAGCTATTCCTTAGGACTTTTGGAAAGATAATTTACTTTATAACATTGGGTAATCGTATTACCCAATGTTATTTCTTCATGAGTAATCATATTTACTTGTCTTTTCTTCTTTAGTAAGTTTTAAGCCTGTTGAAGCCTATTGAAGCTATGGATTAGAATTTGTATAATACTTTACTCTGTCCTGTGTCTAGTACAGAGCCTAGCGTAGATTAGGAATTTAATAAATAATTTATAGACTTTTAGAGCTCAAAGAGTATGTGGTGGCGATCTAATTTAACATTCTCGTATTTATTGATGGAAAGAACAAAAAAAGAGATGCAGAGAAGTTAGGTGGTTTACCAAAGTCACAGAGTCCTGAGAAAGAACAGAATGTGGCCTTTATGAAATGTAGTTTTCTACTCTTTACAACATACTGCACTGCCTTTGAATAAAGTTTAAATGAGGGCTAAAATGTGATTTAAGAGGGGATTCCCTATATACTGTCTCTTAAACATGTCTCCCCATATACAAATTTAAGCGTGTATATGTCTAATCTATACGAAAATTTATTTTATGCTCTTAGTGCAATTACAACTTTTTGTCGCTTATTAAGACTTCAGAGATACAAACCAGTAGCTCAGTAATTGCTTTCTTGAATCTGCCTTTAATAATTACATTTAGTAAAGCTGTATCGAAAATTAGAAAGGCAGAGACTAATGGAAAACTAGATTTTTCACTGAATTAGAAAGCAAGACAATCCATATATTGACAACACTTCAAGTTGAAACAGATCAGGAAAACTGTTTTGGACTGTTTGTGCAAAGAGGCAAACCTGGGCCTGATGGGCAGTGGCGTCCGCATTTTATGGAAGCAGAGAAACTCTAAGAGATTTCATGTAAATCGGCATATTGGGAAGAGAGAGTCCAGATCTGATTTAGATAAAGTCATTTGAATCTTTTAAAGCCTGGAATTTCTCCTTGGTACTAGCAAAGAAGTAGAATATAAAGAATTGTGTTAATGAAGTGGAAATACCTTTGAATAAAAAAAAAGTACAAAACTCATTTAGGGGTCATTTCTTGCAGTCAGAAAGAAATGTGTGCAGGAAAATTGTTGTAGTTTCTGTAGTAGTTGATGTGGTGTTTTAACTTTATAGCCAGAAAAATTAGTCATTTTAGTTTGTTTTTTGCATTTCAGAAAGCATATTAAAAAGATCCCAATGGTGGATTAACTCAGGATTTTTTACATATTAGGAAAATAATTAAAACTAAAATATGATTACATTAATTGAAATGAACAAACAACACTGATGCCTCTTATTTACCTGTCAGAGACAGTGTGTTTTTGCACAGTAAGCCAGGAGACAGGCCAGGTAGCCTGCTGATACACCAGCTACCCTCCCAAACCAGATGCTGGCTACACAGTTCACATGCATCAGGGCCCAACAAACTCTTCCCATACTGTGGAGGCACAGGGTTATAACAACTTTAGAAAAATGCCTTTAAAAGGGCCCAATGTATTTGTCACATTATCATGGATAGCTGAATTGTTCTAATAGTGTCCTGTTGAGCAAGTTCATCCTTTCCTGAGAATGAGGGCAGGTGTTTGCTTACAACATTTAGAAGTGGAATAGTTTATGTGTCTCTCCAAGGCAAGAGAAAACATCTAGAAAGTAGAAAATTCAGACAGACAGTCATGTACAGACTTGATTGTCTTCTTTTTCAGGTCAAGGGAGAGAGAGGTGTGAAAAGTTTGGAAAAGCCAGTAGGATGAGAAGGCATGTGAAATGAGCAGAGGGCATGTGGTCAAGCCTTTTTGAGAACTGTTGTCTGGCTAGATTAACTTGGAGTTTAAATTTGTTAGAGCTCTCTGATTTCACCATCAGAAATTACACAAAGGATAGAGAAGTAGGGTAGCATAAGTCAGGTAGAGGATAGGGTTATCCTGCCTTGAGAAGTGAGTTTGCTGTTTGGTAACAAAGATACGGACTAAGACAACAGAATCTGATCCTGAAAATATTATTTGGAATGGTACAGTAAGCATGCATGGTTCATTATGAATGAGTTAGCATTTGTTTATCCTGCACAGTATATAAAGTGTGGCACACAGTATGTGTATGTGGCACCATCTCTACCTTACAGTGGAGTTGCAGAGCCATATACATGACAAAACAATACAGAGTTGTTATATACAAGTAGAATGCTAAGACTCTAGAAAACAATCTGGTCAACCCCCTCAAGTCCCCGAATGTTCTAGATGATGAACAGCCGTAGATCTGAGCAGTGATTTCCTGTCTCCATGGCTAGTAAGTGTCAAAGAGGGGTCTGGAACGCAGGTTTCTGCTTCACAGATATTTTTTCTAATTATAGATTATTTTCACTCAAAAATTAAAAAAATGAGATATGCATGTTCAATGCAGAAAAGTTTAGGGGAAAACATGAAATGTGCAAATAGGAAAAATTATGCATAATCCCTCTTAAATATTAACATTTTTTTCTTTTTAGTAGAGACAGTATCTCACTGTGCTTCTCAGTCTCAAACTCCTAACCTTAAGTGATTTTCCTGCCTCAGCTTCCCAAAATGCTAGGATTACAGGCATGAGCCACCATGCCCAGTCAACATTGGCATTTTTTTTCTCCCAGCATTTTTGGTAAAGAATATATATACACATACACACACATACATCACTATTATGCACATATATTTACTAAATAAAACAAAAATGTACTCTCTGTAGGCTGCTTTTTTTTTTTTTAATTTTAACAAAAGCATATCTTTCCTACTGTCTCCTGTGTTTCAATTGGATGTACTGTTTATCCCTGAGGGCCCAGCAGCTTGCCTCTCTGAAATGTTCTTACATGTCCATATTTGACACTGAGAATTTTAGTTTGTAAAAGGATAGCTTTGGCAAAGCCATGGTAAGGGATAAAGGAGTTGGTCACCTAGAGAGCAAATATTTGGAAAATAAAGGCACTAATCGTGGTTGGAGGTGTTAGTTCCTTATCTTGTGAACCATTTTTAGAAGCCCAGGAAAGGTCTTACTCAAAAGTTTCTTTTAAGTCTATGTGTCCTGACTTGTGGAAAAATGCTTGGCAGAAGATCCACAGCTGTACTGTCTCTGTAAAGAAACACTATGGAGGGAAAGAAAAAAAAAAATCACATCCAGGTGATGTAGGGGATTTAGTTTTGAAAGTCTAATACGTGAAACCTAGATGTAAGACTTGAAAAAAAGATTTCTTCCTACATTGGTAGCGATGTAAGAGTTTTCAGATGTTGGATGCTTTAGATTTAGCTCAGGCTCTTGGGAATGGCATGAATTTGAGCTTTGCGTTTTCAGTTTTTCTATAGAGACCACATATGTCATATTACTAAGGGAAAGCAACCCATAGTAACAACAACAAAAAACTTGCAGAATGGTTGTATTTTTGCAAGTCAACACCTTTTCTTGAATCCATTGTTCTTTCTTTAAAGCAGTCAAACAAATTACCTGATTATGATATATCATGTAACTAGGAGAGTCTCTTTGTTTGAAGTAAAATAAATCAATACAAGAAGCTCTTGGAATGGCCTTTTTCTCTCTCTCTCTTTAGTGGCTCCTTGTGTATGGCTTCAGAAATGCTGATTCTACATGAAGAATGACAGTGATTCATGCTGAGGCCCAGCCTTGTTAGACTCCTAACTGCTCTCTGAAAATCTTTGACAGTGTTGGTTATATGTATCTAGAAGAGGTAGTAGCTGGTTTAATACAGAAACATAGTTGTAAATTTTTCATCAGATAAATTTAGTATTTAAAGCATAGTATTTAAAGTATTGGGCAGTTTTTTTGTGGGTTTTTTATTTTATTTATTTATTTGTTTATTTATTTATTTATTTTTGAGACAGGGTCTCACTCTGTCGCCCAGGCTAGAGTGCAATGGTGCAATCTCGTCTCACTGCAACTTCTGCCTCCGGATTCAAGCAATTCTCCTGCCTCAGCCTCCCGAGTAGCTGGGATTACAGGCGCATGCCACATTGCCAGGCTGATTTTTGTATTTTTAGTATAGACAGGGTTTCACCATGTTGGCCACACTGGTCTTGAAGAAGAGGTAGTAGCTGGTTTAATACAGAAACATAGTTGTAAATTTTTCATCAGATAAATTTAGTATTTAAAGCATAGTATTTAAAGTATTGGGCAGTTTTTTTGTGGGTTTTTTATTTTTATTTATTTATTTGTTTATTTATTTATTTATTTATTTATTTATTTATTTTTGAGACAGGGTCTCACTCTGTCGCCCAGGCTAGAGTGCAATGGTGCAATCTCGTCTCACTGCAACTTCTGCCTCCGGATTCAAGCAATTCTCCTGCCTCAGCCTCCCGAGTAGCTGGGATTACAGGCGCATGCCACATTGCCAGGCTGATTTTTGTATTTTTAGTATAGACAGGGTTTCACCATGTTGGCCACACTGGTCTTGAACTCCTGACATCAGGTGATCCGCCCACCTCAGCCTCCCAAAGTGCTGGGATTACAGGCGTGAGCCACCTCGCCCGGCATCGGGCATTTTTTTTTTTTTTAAGTAGGCTAACTTAAATTTAAAATAGCAGTAAAAGCTATTCCTGGGTTCTGTGGTATAATTTCATATTTTGCAGTTGTCATTCTCTCAATGCTGCCTTCTCTGAGCAGTTTATTGAAAATTACAACCTTTCCCCCAGCGATCCTACTTTCTTTTACCTGGCTTTATTCTCCCCCTTCCCCATGCCAGGTAATCACTTTCTAAAACTTACTTTGTAAGTTTAGTTTTTATATTCATTATTTGTTTTCTGTCTCCCCTGCTGGAATGCAAATTTCATGAGGACAGAACTCTTTGTCATTTTACTTCAATGATAGACTTCAGACGCCTTGAATAGGGTCTAGCACATGGCAGGTCTAGACATCTATCTGTCTATCTGTCTATCTGTATTTTTTTTTTAGAAGAATTAAGCCAGGCACCATAGCTCAGTACCTGTAATCCCAGCATTTTCAGAGGCTACGGCAAGCAGATCGCTTGAAGCCAAGAGTTCTAGACCAGCCTGGGCAACAAATCAAGACCTCATCTCTACCAAAATATAAAAACAAAAACAATTAGCCAGGCACAGTGGTATGTGCCTGTAGTCCCAGCTAATTGGGAAGCTGAGGTGGGAGTATAGCTTGAGCCCAGGAGCTCAGGGCTGCAGTGAGGTGTGATTACACCACTGCACTCCAGCCTGGGCGACAGAGTGAGACCCCCTCTCTAAAACAAGTAAAAACTAAAAAAAAAGAAGAATTAAAATTCTGAGTTTTGAAAGAAGGCTGAGTATTCTGTGACCTTTAACAGCTTACTTTCTTCTTGTAAGTGGGGATTTTAAAACCGTGAATTGATGCTCTCTGACACCTGTTCATAGAACAGAAAAAGTTTCTTTCTATGAGGAGGGCCCTTAATTGTAGTAGACTTCACAAAATGGCCTGCATTCTTTCACAGGCACAGAGGTTGTCCCTCTCCCCTTCTTCTTTTCCCGTCTTTCAGAGCCCAGCTGCAGAGCTTTGAACCTGGCAGATGCTGTTCCCAAGCTACCTTCCCTTCCTGGGGTCTAAAAAGGACCATAAGTTCAGCCTTGAAAGAACACAGGTGAATCTTGGATCTCATCTTCCTGATGCCCATAGAAAGGAGCCCGCGTCTCATCAGGAATGAAACAAGAAATTTGCAACCACCCGAGCTTACGCTTTACACTTCTTTTGGTTAAAAAAAAATAATTATTCATCCATTCATCCATCATGTGTGTGTGAGAGAGACAGAAAACACTTCTAAAGTTTTGATCTTTTGAATTACATAGGTTTTAATGAGAATGTGGTATTTTTAGAAATAAGCATAGCATATCATAGTACTTCATGGTGTGTTGAAGAAAAGATGGCTATTAATTGCTTTGGATTCCATTTTGATTTCTGAGAAAGCAAATAATACAGCCGTCCCCCCTTATCCTCAGGTGTTATGTTCAAAGACCTCCAGTGGATGGCTGAAACTATGGTTAGTACTAAACCTTATATGTGCTATGTTTTTTCCTATATATACAAACCTGTGATAAAGTTTAATTTATAAATTAGGCACAGTAAGAGATTAACAAGAATATTATAATAACAATAAAATAAAAAATTATAACAATACACCAACATCACTTCTCCTGTGACTTGGACCATTATTAAGTCAAATAAAAGTTCCTTGAGCACAAGCACTGCAGCACTGCAACAGTTGATCTGATAACGGAGCTCCTACAGCTAGTTAAGTGACTAATGGGTGGGGGTGCAGACGGTGTAAAGCTGCCAGAAAAGGGAGGGTTCATGTGCCGGCTGCGACTAGGCAAGGCAACACCATGGGACAGTGTGAGATTTCACCACTCTACTCAGTGCAGTGTGCAATTTAAAACCTACAAATTGTTTATTTCTGGAATTTTTCATTTCATATTTTCAGACCATAGTTAACCATGATAACTGAGATCACTACTATATTCAGGAGGATAATAGAATGCATTGAGCACCAGTTATGTGCCAGGCTAGGTGCTAAGGGTTTTATATATCTTGTCTTGACTCCATCACCAGACCTAAGAAAGTAGGCATTATCATCTCTATTTTATATATGAGGAAACTAAGGCTCAAAGTTGATAAGCAACATCTGTAAGGAAATATAGCCAGGAAGTAGCAGATCTGGGTGTCGGGTGTGTCTAAGTCCAGACTGGTGCTCTTTCTACCATATCATGTAGCTTCTCAGAATAGCACTAATTATTAAGCCTGGTAGTTTCTTATTGATAAAAGGCCTGGCCTTCCTTCCCCCTTCTCTTCTCTTCCTCCCTTCCCTTTCCCTTCCCTCCCCCTTCTCCCCTCTTTCCCTTTCATTTCCTCTCCCCTTCTCCTTTTCTCCCCTCCTCCTTCCACCCCCCTC